>NC_037684.1:49514894-49530234 GCF_003255815.1 Theropithecus gelada | reverse complement strand
CCAAAAAAAAAAAAAAAAAAAAAAAAAAAAGACCAGGCGTGGTGGCTTACACCTCTAATCCCCTCACTTTGGGAAGCTGAGGTGAGAAGATCACTTGAACTCAAGAGTTTGAGACCAGCCTGGGCAATATAGTAAAACCCCATCTCTACAAAAATTTAAAAATAAAGATAAAAAATATGTAAAGTAAAATGGGGGACAAAAATAATCCATTTAAAGAACCTAGCATAATGCCTGGCACATAATATATACTCAGTTAAATATTTCCTTACATTCTCTTTTTTCATGATTTGCCAAGCTGTAATTCCTGGTTACCCAAATTTTACCCCATGAAAGGGGCTTTCTTTTGGCAGTTTTCTGGTTAGATGAATAGATTAGGGGGATCTGTGCCTTGCTTTTCTGTCGTAAAGATACTCACACATGTTTGGTCCTCAAATCCCTGAGCAAACCAAATTTCATTCTTTGTTCATGGGTCTTGATCTGAGGCCTGTTTTCATTATAAAAAGTGAAATAGGATTCTAGAAACTGCATTAAGTTATCCTTCATAAAGCTGTTAAAGGTTTATTTACTCCAGAATGATACCTGAGAAACAGGAAGCCATTCTATAAATCCATGTTGAGCTTGAGGTAAGAGATCAGAAAGCTTCTCAGTCTCCCTCTGTCTGTGGACCTGGGGCATGTTGTGTGCAAGACAGAAAAGGAAGCTCCTTCTGTTTCCAGATATGCCAGGATGCTTACATCAGAAAGACTTTATCTGGTCTTCCTAGTCACTGTGCACTCCCTTACTCAGTAGACCTAGGGCTGAGAAAATTACCCTTTGCAGACTCTAAAAAAGAAAAACAGAAACTCTGTGGATATGAACTGAGAAAACGATCGCTAATGCTGGTACAGTGGACTGGTGCATGAGTACTTCAGAAAAATGCTTGTCCCCGAATCTGTTCTGAGCTTCATCTTTCTTGGTCCCAAGAAGGCATTAGTTTGCTTTCCTTTCATACTTACCTGTTAGCATATGAGTGAGATCTCTGGTTTTAGGTTGAAATAAGATACTTTTTGTTTTTGTGTTTTTGAGAGAGTCTCACTCTGTTGCCTAGGCTGGAGTACAGTGGCATGAGCTCAGCTCACTGCAACCTCCACCTCCTGGGTTCTAGCGATTCTTCTGCCTCAGCCTCCCGAGTAGCTGGGACTATAGGCCCGCACCACCACACCCGGCTAATTTTTGTATTTTTAGTAGAGATGGGGTTTCGCTGTGTTGACCAGGCTGGTCTCAAAACTCCTGACCTCAAGTGATCTGCCAACCTTGACCTCCCAAAGTGCTGGGATTACAGGCATGAATCACCATGCTTGGCCTCTTTTTTTTTTCTTTTTTGAAGCAGTCTCACTCTCTCCCCCAAGCTGGAGTGCAGTGATGCTATCATAGCTCACTGCAGCCTCAATCTTCTGGGCTCAAGTGATCCTCTTGCATCAGCCTCCTGAGTAGCTGGGACTACAGGTGTGTGCCACCATGCTGACTAAGTTCTTTATTTTTTTGTAGGGACACAGTCTCACCATGTTGCCCAGGCTGGTCTCAAACTCCTGAGCTCAAGCGATCCTTCTGCCTCAGGCTCCCAAAGTGCTGGAATTACAAGCGTGAGATACTGTGCCCAGCCAGGATACATCTTTTGTCTTAAATATAACTTAGTAATGGTGTATGTATTGAGGAGATAGTGTGGACAAACACAAACATTTATTTGGTGTCTTGACTTTAGAAAGGAATGAGGTAATAGATAAATTTGTGTCTTCAGATCTTTTAATAACCAGCACTTTAATCCTTGGAAATCTCATCTCTAGATTAAGAAGCTGCTTCCAGAGCATCTTGGGAAAAGATAAAGGTAGAACATGTTCAAACCTCAACTCTGCTCCCTTTAACACATGTTAGTTACTGGGAAAAAAAAAGAGAAAAATAATCTCTGCTCCCTAAAATTTGGGGGACTTTAGAGAATTTATTCAACCTCTTTGCAACCTCTATTTTCTTACCTGCAAAAATGGGAACAACCATGCCTATTTCACAGGATTCCTCCAGAGATTAAATAAGATAATATAAAGAGCTCAGCATAGTGCCTGGCACATAGTATTATGGGATCTTTGGGGTGTCACTTTTCTGGCTGGAAACCTGTGGCCAGTGGTGCCTTGCACAGGTTCGGCTCAGGCACATTGGACTTTTTCCACCCACTTGGCCTGACAGACTGCACTCAGCTCACACTACCAGCCTATATCCCACGCCTCCAAGGGAGACTGCAAATCAGGCATGGAACAGGAAGGGGTGTGTGAGCGAGAGTAGGGTCCGGCCACTGTGCAGTCAGACATACCAGCTGCTGCTGTGGGGCTGGCAGCCCCAGGTGCCAGCGTGGGTGCCAGCGGTCTGCGAGGCTGTGGCTGGACCAGGTGTACTGCAGGCAGCTCTCCTGGTTGGCACCAGGGAATGTGGTGGCACCTGGAATCTTGGAGATGCCAGGAACCACAGGGCCATAAAGAGGAAGTCACAGCCCTGGCTTAGGCAGCTCCCAGGTCTGGGGTTCCCGAAGGGCCACAGCTCTTCTTTCCTCTTTGCCCACAACATAACAAGCAAGGAGCATGTTTCAGTTCTGTTTGTGTTACAGCAATTTTAGTCCCACCATTCCATGGGTCCAAAATTCTCGTCCTGCAACCAGGAAGAATGAGGTACACAGACAAACGTAGGGTGAGCAAGATGAAGAGGAGCCTTATTGAGCGATAGAACAGCTCATACCCGCAGTGGGTAGCTCCTTTCCGCAACCAGGGTGTCCTGACAAGTGTCCTAGCATAGAGACCCTGGAGTGGGAAGCTCTTTTCTGCAGGAAGGGCATCCTGTCTTCTCTGCAGCTCTCAGCAGAGAGGAGGCCCTGGAGTGCATAGCTCCTCTCTGCAGCTGGTCTTATGGACATCTCTGGAGCTGTCAGCAGAGAGGGGGCACTGGAGTAGATTGCTCCTCTCTGCAGCTGATGGTCCCAACCTCTGCCCTGTTCTGCCTCAGCCTGGGGCTGTTAATGGGCCTCAGAAGGGAGGAAGTGCAAGTAGACTGGTCCCTGGGCAGCCATGGGCAGGCCTAGAAAAGGCACCACAAGTTCCCACTCCGGTGGGCAGGACTGGCAGCCAGGGCCCCAGCCTTCACGCCCTCCCTGAAGACCAGCACCAAGCTGCCCTCAGCGCCCCCACCTTCCCCCATGCTCATCAGTGCCCAAAGTCTGGAAGGGGCCGAGGCAGCAGGGGGCTGGGGCTGGCTTGTCAGCACTACCCCGAGCATGTGCACTCCCAGCCTGACTGTGACAGCACCTGGGCTTGGCCCCACATTGCTCTAAGATCAGAGCCAGCACCAACAGCAGGCAGAAGCCAGGCGGCAGGAGCAGGCACTTCTGAGCCTGCTGGGATGGGAGGGCAGAGGGGGGTGCTTTTCCGTGTCTCCAAGAGTTTATGGAGGCCCAGGTCCACAGCCCTGACTTGGATGGCTGCAGCCCCACGCCTGTTCCTGGCTTCCACCAGCTCTATGGAGCATGCAGCCCCTATAGCACCCCCTTGCAGCCTAGGGCAGGGGCTCCAGGTCCTCACTGGGCCTGGGCCAGTGTCCGGGGCAGGGTGACATCACCATGAGCTCTGCCTGTTGCCCCGGCGCTTCATGGGTAGCCAGGGGCAGAGTGGATCCTGGGCCTGGGCCTTGGCTGGGTCATCTGGCCAGGAGTGTCAGGCTCAGTGGTCACTCCAGTGTGGGGCAGACCTAGGGACACAGCCCCGGACAGGCTGCACAGAGCCTCCTCCTGAGGCACAGGAATCTGGCACCCTCGGCAGAGTGGGCACAATGGCTGCGCCAATGGCCAGGTGCCTGAAGTGGAAGCTGCTCCCACTTCCTGTCTGGGGCCCCTGAAGCACGGCCCCAGCTCTGCGCCCAGGCCTGGCCTTGGTGCTCCATGTGCAAGCGGAGCACTGCCCAAGGCCCAGCTCCTTCTCGGGACTCCTCTCTGCCCTATCGCGCTGCTTTTCTGCCACACTGCTCCTCTGCTGGCAGGCAACCCGGCCAGCCCCATGGGGTGGCCTCCAGGGTGGCAAGCTGTGGAGGGACTGTTGGTCTGCTCCCTGCGACCTCCCCGCAGCGGCCGTTGTGATGGCAGCGGCTGCTCCAGACGGCCCACCACTGTCATCAATAGTAAGCACTCAATAAATGGTAATTTTTGAAAGGAAGATAACTAAGAAATTTAGAGAATAATGGTGGACAAAATCGATTTACAGAAGAATGGGAGACAACTCTAAGAGCAGAAAAATATTTTCTTCAATTTGCCTCTGATCCTACTGTCCCCTCTATCTTCTCTGTCATCTCTGAATTTGCAGATTTCATTTATCCTTTAAGATCCCAGATCAACTACCACCTCCTCCATGAAGCCTTCAGATTACCTCAGCCAGAAATGATCACTTCCTTTATTTTTGCCTTTTGTGGCAAAAAATACTAATATGTTTAATCTCTTTAATATTACAATTACTATGTCAGCTGCCTTATAATGCAGCTTCCTGAAAGGGCAGGGCCTTATCTTCTTGGTTTTCAGTCTCTCCTTATTCCTAGCATGGAGTATTGCACGTAGACTCTGATTGCATGAATGAAAGGCCAGCAAGGCACAAACTTTGGTAGGTAGCAGCCCACGAACAAGGTTCTCCTGAACAGATTTGTCGTTGTTGTCTTGTGCGGGTACGTGTGTGTATAGGGAGAGCCTAAAGTGTAGGGGTGGGTTTATTAACAATTGAACTCATTGATACCTTTCCTTAAGAGCCAGATAGCTTATGTTTCATTGCCACAGTTATCAAATATAATATTCAAAATGGAGGATGAAGAGTGCCAGGATTTTTTTTCTTTCTTTTTATTTTTCTCTCTTTTGTGGCAGGGGGTGGCTATGGAGGAGAAAGAGTAAAGAATAAGGGAAAAGATGCATCTTTTATTTGAAATGCAGGTAGGAGTTATGGATAACGCCCAAGTACCTGTACAAATGAAAATGATTAACTTTGCTACTCCAGAAAAAAATTTTAATCCCGAAGTCATTTATTTTGGCTTTAGAATAGACTAGTGTTTGTGTCGGATTTTCCTGCCTAATTACTTTTTGCTTAAGCTTATTTAAAAATTGTTTTAAATTCCTTTAGTATGACAGCCTAGGAAAGTTGGGGGAGGAGAAACAGGCCACAGATGGGATCTGAACTAGAATTTCAGTTTTCCCATGTCAAGGCCTCCTGATGCACTGCTTGCAGGAGGGCAAAGTTGGAGTCAGCTTTGTGGAAAACAATTTGGCAAAATAATTTTTAAAGTCTTAAAAATATGCTTACTCTTTGATCCAGTAATTCCACTTCTAGGAATTTGTCCTAAGGAAATAATCAAACAAGCATGCAGAAATATAGAGACAAGGATATTCACCATGACATTTATAGCTGCGAAAAAAAGTAAAACCAACATAAAGTATTGAATAATATGGAATTGATTAAAGTATGCTGTTATCTGCACATGTTATCAAAATTATAGACTTTAAAAATGTTTGCCACATCTTTTTATGTGAAAAAGAAACTGCAAAATAGTATGTTCAGTTTGAAACAACACATGGATATAGAGGTGGATGGATGGATGGATAGATGGACGGATGGAGATACATATTCCAAAGTGTTAATTTTGGTGTTGCTGAATAGTAAAATTAGGGATAGTTTTATACTTTTTTGTGTTTTTCAAATTTTCTGCTTAAACATGTATTACTTTGTAATTAGAAAAAACTATCATTTTTTAAAGAATGTATGGTTAATATATCAACGAAAAGGTAAATTACTAAATAATGCCCACAAAGTAGGTAATCTGAATGCAAATAATTTCTATTGAGTATAAGAGTCACATTCATACATGTGAATTATAAGCAATCATACTGCATACATAAAGTCAGATGCACCTTGACTATGGTTTAACTATATTGTTTCCCAAGTAAAATAACCATATTCAGTAAAAACCTGTGAAGGCACAATTCGATTATAACTTGGGTGTCCTGTTTTGTGATACCACACTATGGAGGCAGACTTTTCTTGAGCCAAGAGAACCACAGTTTTGCAAAGCTGCAGAGACCAGTAGGTTTTTTGGGAATTATATGTTAAAACATTTGATTGCCCAAATAACATTTTAAAAATACTGGGAACATTTGAAATCATTCTTGATCCTCAGAAGGCAATTCCCAGTGAAATTTTTGGCTGTTTCCCCTTTGTTTATCTCTTTATTATCAACAACTCAGAACTTCATATCCAAAGGTCTAAACGGGCAAAGCGGAAGAAAGTGGATGGTAAATGATGAAGACAATCATAAACCTTTGGTGACCCCCAAAATAACTCTTGGCTCACGTGCTAACTCTGCTTTATATGATCAGCTGCAGGGGAAATTTGTTCTTTACTGTTTGCAAACTTCAGCTCTGTACACATGATGGGGTTCTCTTTTATTTGCAGTCCCTAAATTCCTGGGATACCATATGGCCTCACGGAAGGAAAGGGCTTGCAGGTCTGACTCCCTGTCGTCTGAGGTCAGATGGAAAAGCCTTTTGTGATTAACTCGGCCACAGTGTGTCCTTTGGTATTTGGAACTTCAGTGGTTTTTTATTAATTCTCCAAGTTTTGAACACTGACCCAAATAAGCTTCATATAATGGAAAAAGAAGATAAATCTAGCTCTTTGGGCCCCAAATTGAATCCCATTTTCCCACTAGCTGTAACCTTGAGCAGGTTGACTCAGTATGTCAGAATTTCAGTTTCCTCACTTAATTAGGAGAGTTGTGCCTTCCTGCCTCACCTCTTAGGGCTATTCTTGGTGAACTGTAAAGCCCTGTAACAGCGAGGGACAGCTGTGGGTCTTTATAAACACACCACCTTCTCCTACTTTGTTTCTGACACAGTTCCCTTACGCCGCCCCACCTCCCCAAGAACCTGTGAAGACTCTGAGAAGCCTGGTGAATATCCGAAAGGACACGCTGAGGCTCGTCAAGTAAGTTCCCAGAGGCTGGGGCCAGGTCCCAGGCACCTTCCTTTGGGGAGGTTGGGGGCTGGGGGACAGACTCCCCAAGGAACTCACACAGCAGTTTCTGGCAGCCCCAGAGCCTGCTTTTCCAGGTCTCAGACAGGAGTGCGGGCGCTTCTTTCTGCTGAGATCAGGCCATCCACCCCTATGTTGTTCAGCACTGGATGCAATGGACTGTGTTTGTGAAGAACTTTCACTTGCCTAGAAATGCTCAGTATCCTTATTTTATGGATATTTTTTAAAAGGGAAGAAGAATTATTAAGGGAAAGTGGGAATTTTTGCAGCTACTCCAACAAGCCAATGTAAAAATAGGAAATTTGAACTTAGAATATAAAATCCTTTATTTTATTGCTATATTTTCTTTTTCTTCTTTATTCCCTATCTCATGTGTCTGTTCTCTTTTTTTTTTTTTTTTTTTTTTTTTGAGACGGAGTCTCGCTCTGTCACCCAGGCTGGAGTACAGTGGCGCGATCTCCGCTCACTGCAAGCTCCGCCTCCCGGGTTCGCGCCATTCTCCTGCCTCAGCCTCCCGAGTAGCTGGGACTACGGGCGCTGCCACCTCGCCCGGCTAATTTTTTTGTATTTTAAGTAGAGACGGGATTTCACCGTGTTAGCCAGGATGGTCTCGATCTCCTGACCTCGTGATCCGCCCGTCTCAGCCTCCCAAAGTGCTGGGATTACAGGCTTGAGCCACCGCACCCGGCCCTCATGTGTCTGTTCTCTAAGGAACTCATAGTGCCCTTGGTTGGTTGTTTAATCCTCATCATCAATGTTAAGTATCGTCATTTGCCTTCTTGGTGCCATCCTCGAGACAGTGTAATTTTTAATCTGATACATTCCCACTGCCCGCCACCCTTAGACAGTATGTCTACCAAGGCTCTCTGATTCCCTGGTGAAAAACTTTGGTTAGAGCAAATCAAGGTCCCAGATTTTTCTGAATAGGCAAGAAAGATGACTCAGAGACCATCTCATGCTTGTATAGGTCAGCCTTATTAGCATTACAATGTTTCTGTCTGATATATATATAGATATAGATAGAGAGAGAGAGACAGAGTCTCGCTTTTTTTTTTTTTTTTTTGAGACAGAGTCTCACTCTTGTTGCCCAGGCTGGAGTGCAATGGCACAATCTCAGCTCACCGCACCCTACGCCTCCCGGGTTCAAGCGATTCTTCTGCCTCATCCTCCTAAGTAGCTGGGATACAGGCATGCACCACCATGCCTGGTTAATTTTGTAATTTTAGTAGAGACGGTGTTTCTCCATGTTGGTCAGGCTGATCTCAAACTCCCGACCTCAGGTGATCCACCTGTCTCGGCTTCCCAAAGTGCTGGGATTAAAGGCATGAGCCACCGCCCAGAGTTTTGCTTTGTCACCCAGGCTGCAGGACAGTGGTGCGATCTCAGCTCACTGCAGCCTTGACTTCCTGGGCTCAAGCAGTCCTTCCAGCCCTAAGTAACCACTAATCTATTTTCAGTCTGTCTCTCTTAATTTTTTATATTTTATTTGTCCCTGAAGTTTCTACTGGTTCCCCAGCTATGCTTCTCTCCACCCCAGGGTCATCTCTGGGGAGGAGAGAGCCAAGGAGGTACCTGTCTGCTGAACAGTCCCCCCACCTGACCCAGGGGAGTTCATCCAGCAGAAGAGCAGACTAACGAGGCCTCTGGGGCCTGCCAGTTGCCAGCTACTCTGTCCACTTGGTTTCTCTCATCACATATGGCACATTCATACATTTGATGGAGACCATTCAAGGGCCTGAGCTGCTGCGAGGTCATGGCCTCTGCCGTGGCAGCCTGGCTGCAGCTCTAGAATAGGATGAAGCAGCTGTCTTGGGCTAAAAGAACCAGACTTGGAAGCAGCAGAGCAATTTGCTTCCCAGGTCCACAGATGCTTGCTTGAATGAGTGTCTGAGCTTCAGGGTTTTTTTAATCTGTAAAATGGTGATAATCAACTTTACCTTTCATGGTGGTTGTCAAAATTAAGGTAACAGAAGGGAAAACACCTGGTGTTCAATAAATGTTAATTTGAAGAGTGTTCTTTGTTTTGTTTTTCTGTGATTATGGGAATAAATTCTGATTCTCAGATTTCCAGGTAAAGATGGAGGATTGAACACCTACTTTTGCTTCCTTTGAAAACCCCATCAAGTAATTATAAACATGTATTTAAAAGGCATAAATCTGGCCGGGCACAATGGCTCACGCCTGTAATCCCAGCACTTTGGGAGACCAAGGCGGGTGGATCACCTGATCCTGGCCAACATGGTAAAACCCTGTCTCTACTACAAAACAAAAATTAGCCAGACATGGTGGCATGCACCTGTAGTCCCAGCTGCTCCAGAAGCTGAAGCAGGAGAATTGCTTGAACCCAGGAGGCAGAGGTTGCAGTAAGCCAAGATTGTTCCACTGCACTGCACTCTGGGTGAGAGTGAGACTCCATCTAAAAAATAAAAAATAAGGCCGGGTGCGGTGGCTCTTGCCTGTAATCCCAGCACTTTGGGAGGCCAAGGTGGGCAGATCACAAGGTCAGGAAATCGAGACCATCCTGGCTAACACGGTGAAACCCTGTCTCCACTAAAATTACAAAAAATTAGCCAGCCGCCTGTAGTCCCAGCTACTTGGGAGGCTGAGGCAGGAGAATGGCGTGAACCCAGGAGACGGAGCTTGCAGTGAGGCGAGATTGCGCCACTGCACTCCAGCCTGGGCGACAGAGTGAGACTCCGTCTCAATAAAATAAATTAAATTAAATTAAATTAAAATTAAAAAATTTTAAAAAGGCATAAATCTGTAAGTATTTGGAGAATGGGAAGAGAGCAGCAGCAACAAAATTTTAGAAGCTGGAAACACATAGTGAATATTAAATGACTTAGTAGACCCAGGATATCAGAATCCTGAACTAGCAGAAAGAAAAGCTGAGAATCAACCAATTTATACTGTGGTATTATCCCCCAAGGGGTTCAGAAATTAGCAGTGCCAGGTCTCTCTAGAAGTTGAGGTGGGAGGCTAAAATGAAGAGGATTGGTAGAAAGTCTGCCCTCAAGGTAGGCAGATCCCCTCCGTTATACCACACAGCCAGAACTACGTTACTACAACCTGGCCAAAGGCAGGCAGATGACTGTCCCTGGAAAGGTAAAAACAAAGAATCTGCCGGGCGCGGTGGCTCAAGCCTGTAATCCCAGCACTTTGGGAGGCCGAGGCGGGTGGATCACGAGGTCAGGAGATCGAGACCATCCTGGCTAACATGGTGAAACCCCGTCTCTACTAAAAATACAAAAAACTAGCCGGGCGTGGTGGCGGGCGCCTGTAGTCCCAGCTACTCGGAGGCTGAGGCGGGAGAATGGCGTGAACCCGGGAGGTGGAGCTTGCAGTGAGCCGAGATCGCGCCACCGCACTCCAGCCTGGGCGACAGAGCGAGACTCCGTCTCAAAAAAAAAAAAAAAAAAAAAAAAAAAACAAAGAATCTCTGGACAAGAGAGACCCAGGCACAGCTAACGGCCAGTACTAAAAACAGGCTAACCAGCCTGGGCAATATGGTAAAGCCCTGTCTCTACAAGAAATACAAAAATTAACCAAGCATGGTAGTGTACACCTGTAGTCCCAGCTATTGGGAGGCTGAAGTGGGAGGATCACCTGAGCCCAGGGAGGTCGAGGCTGCAATGAGTCACAATCACACCACTGCACTCCAGCCTGGGCAAGAGTGAGACCCTGTGTCAAAACAAAACGGGGGGTGAGTGGATCCTGGCAAACTGGGTGTTGAGCCCTCCAGCTGCCTCTCCACTCTGCCCCTAGAATGCTGGCAGCCAGGCCTTTGTCAAGAGAGAGAAAAACTGTTTTCTGGAAATTGGACCTGCCTGGATAGGAAAACCTAGGAGACTAGAGTTGGAGGTTCCTCAGCAGATCCAGATCAGCCCACAGTGAAGCCCGGGATCCCCAAGTCCTGCTGTGCACTCAGAGCTCTAATCAGCAGTTTAAATATCTTAAATACAAGCAGACAGCCACAGATTCTTAGATGTGTAAGGAATGCCTATAATAGGAAAGACAGTAGCAAAACAAACCAACATTTTAAAACAACCTAACTAGGCCGGGTGTGGTGTCTCACACATTTAATCCCAGAACTTTGGGAGGCCAAAGCAGGAGGATCGCTTAAGCCCAGGAGTTTGAGACCAGCCTGGGCAACATAGTGAGACCCTATCTCTATATAAAATAATAATAAAGTAAAAAAAAAAAATCTAATTGGAAACAAAAGCTATGCAGAAAGAAGAAAACTTCATTAATAGTCTCAAAGACATGAGAGAAGATATCTTTTTCTTTCATAGCCACAATGACATGAAGTTTATGAAACCAAAAAAAAATTGCTTTTAGAAATTAAAAACAAGGAGCATAAATGAAAATTTCAATAGAATTATAGGAAGAAAACTTGAAATATTCTAGAAAGCAGAGCAAAAATCCAGAGAGAAGGAAAATAGAAGAAGAAAGATACAAGTAATAGAGCACCCATTTAGAAGGTCTGACATCCAACTAACGGGTTCTACAGAGAACGGAGGATATAAAAGGAAGGAAATCATCAGTGACATAGAATTTAAGAAAATTTCTCAGAAGCAGAGGGTACAAGTTTCTAAATGGAAAGGACCACCAAGTGCCCACACAGTGGATGAGAAAGAGGACTGTCTGTAAGCTTTCAGAAGAAGGATCAGCAGTTGGAACGACTTCAGACTTCTTGGGAACAATGCTGGGAGGTGAAAAATAAGGCAGCGAAAAGGCTTTCAGTGTCTTTTAGAAATTATTTATAATCTAGAATACTTTGCTCAGCCAAACTTTGAATGAAGTGTGAATGTTGAATAAAAGCTCTCAAAAGTTTATTTCCCAACACACCCTTTTTCAGGAAGCTGGTAGAACACATGCTCCACCGATACAAAAGAATAACCCAAGACAGAGGAAGACATGAGATACAGGAAACATGAGCTTCTACAGGAGGACAGAGGCAAAAGGGATCCACCAGGATGATGGAGGGGGAGAGATTCCAGGGTGGCGGCTGGGAGCCAGGTGCAGAGGGCCAAGTACAGATGGGAGCAAGTCCAAGGGACCTCCTCAATAAGATGAAATGAATAGGCCGGGCGCGGTGGCTCAAGCCTGTAATCCCAGCACTTTGGGAGGCCGACGCGGGTGGATCACGAGGTCAGGAGTTCCAGACTATCCTGGCTAACATGGTGAAACCCCGTCTCTACTAAAAATACAAAAAACTAGCCGGGCGTGGTGGCGGGCGCCTGTAGTCTCAGCTACTTGGGAGGCTGAGGCGGGAGAATGGCGTGAACCTGGGAGGCGGAGCTTGCAGTGAGCTGAGATCACGCCACTGCACTCCAGCCTGGGAGCACAGCGAGACTCCGTCTCAAAAAAAAAAAAAAAAAAAAAGAAATGAATAGACCACTTGGTGCATCTGAACGTCTTGAGAGATTTAGACAGCCCCAGAGAGCTTGGGTTGGAATTTGTGATGAGTACATAGAAAACTATGCAACTGGAAAAAAAAAAAAAAAGAGCACTAATTAAGAAAAAGTTAGGCAGGAAAAGAAAAATCATAGATTATATGTTTATATAATTACACTGTGGGGATGGGGGAGTTCCTATATGGAGCAGAATGAGTAAAGAGAAAGAAATCCTTGTTTCTATAGTAGGAAACCCATAGATAGTGCCTGAAACTGAAAAATCAAGAAGTAGTAACCCAAATATATTTTTTAGAAATGTGGGTAAATGCCAAAATGATCACTAAAAGCGGTGTCCTCTGAAGAGAAGAAAAGGGAAGAAGTAAGGCCTGCTATTTTTTGCCTTGAAGAAACTATTTAAACTACGTGATTAATAACTTTTATTAAAATAAAAACAAAACTGCCAAATGCACAATGATGTAGTGGTAGCACTATGAAATATCAGAAGTAACCTGAGTACCCAGCAATATTGGTCATGAAGCACTCTGTGATCATTCAGAATGAAGAGGTAGACCTATGCTTACGATCACTCAGAGAAGCCCACAATATATTGCTAAAATTTTTTTAAAAGGTAAATTTAAAAATATTGATATGCTACCCTGCAAATGCTGAGTCTCTGGTTTTCTAGATGTGCTGAGGAAGTGAAGAGCCCTGGAGAAGAGGCCAGCAAAGCTAAAGTCCACTACAATGTTGAGTTCACCTTTGACACAGATGCTAGGGTAGCCATCACCATCTATTACCAGGCCATGGAAGAGTTCCAGAATGGTATTGCCAGGTAAGATCAGGAGACCAGGTGAGCCACTTCCTTCCCAGATGGGTAGAGTCCATGTCTTATCCACTCAGCAAAGGTGGAAAACATTCTTTTTCTGCAGCCAGATGAGATCTGGTTCCTGAATAGATTTTCTTCTACAAAGCCCTACCCTTTACCTTTTCCCTTCAAATTGTGCCATCTTGGTATAGTGGCAAATGGTGGTATAGTCCTTCAGGTCCTTAAGGACTGTTAAAAATCTAGTAAGCTACCTTTCTTTGGATGTGTGGGTTGAATAGAAAAGTCAACATTGCCAAGCAAGAGCAAAGGAAATGGATTATAAAGGACCCTTTCTTCTCTTTGCTAGAGCCTGTTGATAATTGAGAACAGGCATGAGCAGAGGAAGTTGTCAGACCCATCTGTGCCAGATACTGACTTTTGCTTTGCCTCCCACTTGTATCAATAGCTACATTCCCAAAGACAACAGCCTCCAGTCGGAGACTGTGCACTACAAGCGAGGAGTGTGTCAGCAGTTCTGCCTGCCCTCCCACACCGTGGATCCCTCCGAGTGGGCCGAAGAGGAGGTGAGCTACCTTTGGGGAGGGTTTCCCACTCAGAAGGGCCTAGGGGCTACTTAGGACCCCGGCCAACAGCAAAGGGGCTGCTCAGACACTTGAAGGCCATGCTTACCTTTCAGTCTTGTGACTTCATCATGTCCTTTTAAAGCTCTGCTTATTTTGCATCAAGGATATACCTGACTTTGTTAATTTTTCCATTCCCTAGGAACGGAAATAGCCCGTTAGCATAGGATACTTTGAGAAAGCCATGCTCAAAGAAAAAAAAAAAAAAAAACCTATAGGTGAGAAGGCCTTATTTACATCTATGAGATTTTTAAAAAGAAGCTGATTCGCCTAGGATACTTTGAGAAAGCCATGCTCAAAGAAAAAACAAATAAACAAACAAAAAAAACCTATAGGTTAGAAGGCCTTATTTACATCTATGAGATTTTTAAAAAGAAACTGATGGCCCTCATTTAACAAACTTGGGTAATTAACAAGGCTGACAAGGAGCCTTGTTAATGAGGAGCAGAAATGAGATTAATGCTTGACAGTATCGCCCTTTCTGAGATTAACTGTGCCATCTAAATGTGTTAAGTCCTCTTTTTTTTTTTTTTCTTTCCTTTTCTTTCCCTTCAGCTTGGCTTTGATCTGGACAGAGAAGTTTACCCTCTAGTGGTACATGCCGTGGTGGATGAAGGAGACGGTAGGGGCGATTTCTGTCCTCTTTGGCTGTGCACACTGCTCTTTTGTGGCATATTCCTGGCAGCAGCTGTGGCCCCAGAACAACATGCCTTCTTTGTGGGTGTTTGTGACTGTGAGTCAGGCAGTCTCTGCATCCTCTCACATCTGTGACTCCAAGCTCCTGGGCGGATGTGAAAAGTGTGGGTTTGGCTGGGCACAGTGGCTCACACATGTAATCCCAGCAGTTGGGGAGGCCGAGGCAGGTTTGGATCACCTGAGGTCAGGAGTTCGAGACCAGCCTGGGCAACATGGTGAAACCCTTTCTCTGTTAAAACTACAAAAATCAGCTGGGCATGGCAGTGTGTGCCTGTAATCTCAACTACTTGGGAGGCTGAGACAGGAGAATCGTTTGAACCCAGGAGGCAGAGTTTGCAGTGAGCTGAGATTGCGCCAGTGCACTCCAGTCTGGGTGACAGAGTGAGACTCGGTCTCAAAAATGTGGGTTAGCTGGGTGTGGTGGCTCATCCCTGTAATACTAGCACTTTGGGAGGCTGAGGCGGGCAGATCACCTGAGGTCAGGAGTTCGAGACCAGCCTGGCCAACGTAGTAAAACCCCATTTCTACTAAAAATACAGAACATTAGCCAGGCATGGTGGCTCATGTCTGTAATCCCAGATACTTGGGAAGCTGAGGCAGGAGAATTGCTGGAACCCGGGAGGTGGAGGCCACAGTGAACCAAGATCATGCCACCGCACTCCAGCCTGGGCAACAGAGCCAGACTTTGTCTCAAAAAAAAAAAAAAAAAGGGTATATAAAATGCCCCTT
>NC_037684.1:49467844-49514812 GCF_003255815.1 Theropithecus gelada | reverse complement strand
TTTTTTTTTTGAGACTGAGTCTGGCTCTGTCGCCCAGGCTGGAGTGCGGTGGCCGGATCTCAGCTCACTGCAAGCTCCGCCTCCCGGGTTCACGCCATTCTCCTGCCTCAGCCTCCCGAGTAGCTGGGACCACAGGCGCCCGCCACTTCGCCCGGCTAGTTTTTGTATTTTTTAGTAGAGACGGGGTTTCACCGTGTTAGCCAGGATGGTCTCGATCTCCTGACCTCGTGATCCGCCCGTCTCGGCCTCCCAAAGTGCTGGGATTACAGGCTTGAGCCACCGCGCCCGGCCATAAAATGCCCCTTCTAGGGACAGACTGGCACATTTGGTTTGCCAGATTGCAGGGAATTGGGGAAGGTCATGGGCATCAAGGTGTGCTGTTTGGGCTTCTTCACTCACATGCCTTTGTTTCTTTCAGAGTATTTTGGCCATTGCCATATACTGCTGGGGACTTTTGAGAAGGTGAGTGACTTTAGAGGGCCTCGCTTTATTCCTTTTAGCCCTTTCTTTCATGTGAGACACATGTAACCCCTGTTTGCTGGGTCCCTGAGCTCAGCAGAATGGGTCTGGCTTTAGAGGCTATGATGGTGACAGAACATCGCTTTGGGGGCTACGTTTGGGTGTAGGTCCAGCCCTGCCATCAGCTTGCTACAGGACCTTCAACTCCTTAGGCCTCAGTCTCCTTAAAATGAAAGGGTTAGACTGAGTCAGACGCGGTAGCTCACACCTGTAATCCCAGCACTTTGGGAGGCCAAGGTGGGTGAATCACTTGAGGCCAGGAGTTCGAGGCTAGCCTGGGAAACATGGCAAAACCCTGCCTCTGTTAAAAATATAAAAATTAGCCAGGTGTGGTGGCGGGCACCTGTAATCCCAGCTACTCAGGAGGCTGAGGCAGGAGAATTGCTTGAACCTGGGAGGCGGAGGTTGCAGTGAGCTGAGATGGCGCCACTGCACTCCAGCCTGGGCGATAAAGTGAGGCTCTGTCTCAAAAAAAAAGAAAGAAAGAAAGGGTTATACTGGATAGTTGTAAGATCTTTAAAGAATTAGGATTGTATAATTCTACTCTGAGAGCATCCAGGAACATGTGTACAGTAGTCCCCCCTTATCCTCAGGAGATACGTTCCAAGACCCCCAGTGGATGTCTGAAACTGCAGATCGTACAGAACCCTCATATACACTATGGTTTTTTGTAGACTTCATCCACACCTATGATAAAGTTTCATTCATAAATTAGGCAAAGTAAGAGATTAAGAATAATAGTAAACTAAAACAATTATAACTATAAGGTAATAAAAGTCTGAAAGTCATCTTTCTCTCTCAAAACATCTTATTGTATGTAATATTTTCAGACAGTGGTTGATGGTGGGTAACTGAAACCATGGAAAATGAAACTGCAGATAAGGGAGGGTGACTGTAACTGGGAGATGTAACAGAAGAATACTTGGAGCTTTATTACCCTCCCTTCCTTGTCATAACTTTCATATTTTCATTCCAGCACACAGATGGAACTTTCTGTGTCAAGCCCCTCAAACAGAAACAAGTAGTAAGTATTTGAAGACCGCAGACTGTTAGTGTTAGGGTCCTTCCTTCCTTTTATTCTTTCCTTTCTTCTTCTCTCTCCCTCTTTTTTTTGTTTTTGTTTTTGTTTTTGTTTTACTTTTTGCTAAGTCTCTCCTTTTCTTTTTCTTCTTCTTTTTTTTAATCAAAAAAGAAAAGAAAAAAAGGGAGTGCTTTTGAATGTTACAAGCTATTACAAACGACTTGGGTGGCCTGAAAGGAATGCTGATTTTTGATGTCTTCATTGTTCCAGAAGTGTTGGTGTTGAGGGAGCCTTTATCTGAGTAAAGGACTTGAGAAATGAAAGAACAAGATTTATTTCCCAACACTGGGTTTAGGGAGAACTCTTTTTATTTTAAATGCCAGAGTGAGAACTATTTCAAGCGAAAGGATAAGCATTAGGGTCCAATTTGGGGTAATTAGAGTCATTGGCTTAATTTATCCATTCCTTTTCTAAAATTCAAAGTTGGCCATTCTTCCTCTTGCAGAATGATCAGCACCTTGTGCATATGTCTGCTAGAAGTCCCAGCCCCTGCCATGTGCCAGCACTTTTCTTTCCACTCTTATAGAGGTAGGAGGAGACATCATTGGAAGGAGAGAGAGTGGTGCCAGTGGCATTGGCAAGGGAGGGTGGGTGAGGGGTAGGTCATCTCGAGGAGGGTGTAGAGCAGCTGGGTAGGAGGCAGGGCTGGGCTTCGTCAAGATGCAAAGAAAAGCCTCCCTGCAGATGGGTGATAGATATCTGAAATTCTATACTAGCCATTCTTTTAGGTTAATTATTTGCCTCTCTTTTAATGAGGTCAGTAATAAGAATATCTTAGTATAAATTAGTTTTCCAATATAATCACTACACGAAATCAAGTTTTAAGAGCAGACGAGGAAACAGATCCTGAGTCCAGGGCACTACCTGGGCAGGCCAGGCCTTGGTGAGTTACCTCATGGGGGAAGGCCTGGTTCTCCAGGAGGCCTGGATGGGATGGAAAGGTTCGTGTAGCTAGAGGAAAATGGTTTGTCCATTTTCCTCTTGTTAGATTGGCATTAGCAACAGACTATCAAACTGGAGAGTGGGATATAAAATCAGAGACAGGCTATGTCTTAGAGGAAGGGATGGCTAAGAAACAGAGGTGAGGCAGAAGAGCGTGCTCCTAAAAGTATATGGGGCAGGGCCAACTTAGGCACTGACATGGGCCAGGTTAGTGGGAGTGGGATTGGGCCTTGGTAGTTGGGGTTTTAAGAAACAGGGCTGGCTGGGCTTGGTGGCTCATCCCTCTAATCCTAGCACTTTGGGAGGCTGAGGCAGGTGGATCACTTGAGGTCAGGAGTTTGAGACCAGCCTGGCCAACATGGTGAAACCCCATCTCTACCACAAAATACAAAAATTAGCCAGGCATGATGGTACATGTCTGTAATCCCAGCTACACAGGAGGCTGAGACAGGAGAATTGCTTGAACCCAGGAGGCGGAGGTTGCAGTGAGCCAAGATGGTACCACTGCACTCCAGCCAAGATGACAGAGCAAGACCCTGTCTCAAAAAAAAAAAAAGAAAGAAAGAAAGAAAGAAAGAAACAGGGCCAAGCAGTGTAATTTTGCTGCATGTTGGGGATGGGGTGGCTTCATGGTGTGGGGTACACACCATTAGCCTCTCCCTCAAGATCTTGCTATCGCCCTTTGCTTTCATATTTTCCCTTCCCATCTTTTTCCTTGCCAATTTCTTCTTCTTTTTCTCCTTTCTATTCCTTTATTTTTATAATGTCTGAACTCAAATTGGATTACATAGCAAATGCCTATGTTTTAATGCATACCATTCCATCCTTTTTCTAGTCTATGCCTTCTTAATTGTCCATAATAGTAAGCTGCAGTGCAAGTATTATTATTGTATTTGTGAACTTTTGTGTTCCCTATTGTATATAATGATGGGTGAATTAAATATTTGATTTTCTTTCTCCTCTCAAATAGAAAACATAAGTAAATAAAAGCATCCTTTACTTATCTAGGCCTTTGATTTTTTTTCATTATGAATCGGTAGTCCTTGGTTACCGAAAGAGGTAAGAGGGGAGGGAGTTCCCACTCTTGTCTCTCAGTAGAGACAGCCTGTCCTTGAACCTTTCTATTTGCTGTTCAGGTAGACGGGGTCAGCTACCTCCTTCAGGAGATCTATGGAATTGAAAACAAGTACAACACACAAGATTCTAAGGTAAGTTTTATCCAAAATTCTGAAGGTACTCTTTCCAGGAGGCCAAGTGAGAAATTATAAGCCAGCGTCCAGGAATTTAGTATGCCAAACTCTGAAATCAGTTAGGTCTTAGAAGGGTATTTTCTTGTTCCTCATTTCAGATCATTATGCTTTTACCTCTTGGGAAATGAGAAAAGTAGGCTGGTTTGGCTTTGTTCTGCCACAGAGTTCTGTCCAACTCGGTTTCCACCAGGGTCCTTTCTTTGCTCCTTTTCTTTTATCTGTGTGGTCCCCTAGGTCCCTTCAGCTGAGACTTGAGAGGCCTAGCTCCAAGCCTCATAGGAGCTCGAGTGGTTAGTCTTGTCCTCTCAATTTTAGATAAACACTTCCCAGAAGCAGTGAAGCTAAGTGTGTGGACGCACTGGGTAAACAACAAAGTCCAATGTCAATGCAGATTTTGTTCTTATTACTTATCCTAGCTCTTTTTTTTTTTTTTTTTTTTTTTTTGAGACGGGAGTCTCGCTCTGTCGCCCAGGCTGGAGTACAGTGGCCGGATCTCGGCTCACTGCAATCTCCGCCTCCCGGGTTCACGCCATTCTCCTGCCTCAGCCTCCCGAGTAGCTGGGACTACAGGCGCCCACCACCTCGCCCGGCTAATTTTTTGTATTTTTTAGTAGAGACAGGGTTTCACCATGTTAGCCAGGATGGTGTCGATCTCCTGACGTCGTGATCCGCCCGTCTCAGCCTCCCAAAGTGCTGGGATTACAGGCTTGAGCCACCGCGCCCGGCCTACTTATCCTAGCTCTTTAGCCACACTGCCTTGTCTGTAAAGTATGGGACAGAAAGGGCTTTGTGACACTGGCTAAATTGCTTTCTCCTCGACCAGGTGGCTGAAGACGAAGTGAGTGATAACAGTGCCGAGTGTGTGGTGTGTCTCTCGGATGTCCGGGACACCTTGATTCTGCCCTGTCGCCACCTCTGCCTCTGTAACACCTGTGCAGACACCCTGCGCTACCAGGCCAACAACTGCCCCATCTGCCGACTGCGTAAGCCCCAGAGCGGCAGGGGGACTGGTGGGTGGGAGAGAGGACAAGAGGACATTTACAAAACACTGAAGCATGTGCTGCTGCTGGATCTGATAAACGGATGCGCTCTGGGAGGGATCATGGTTTCTGTCTGGGCCCTTGTTCATCCTTAATCCTGCATCAGGATGTCCTGATTGCCTGTTTTCTTCTTCACAGCCTTCCGGGCACTGCTTCAGATCCGAGCCATGAGGAAAAAATTGGGCCCTTTGTCCCCAACCAGCTTTAACCCCATCATCTCATCCCAGACATCTGACTCTGAAGAGCATTCAGTAAGTTGGGCTCGGAACCACGGCCCCTCTGAAGCAAATGCCTCATTGGCTTTTTTAAACCTTTCATGCTTTTCTATGTGGCATTGCAGCAAGGAATTAGACCTGGGTATGCTGCAGTATTTAGCAGCCCAGCTGAGAGCATGTGTTACAACCAAATTATTACTGTGGAAGATTGAGTACTGGTCATGAAAACCTCCCTTTTCCTCTTTGGGAACTTGGTGTCCAGTTAATATTTACCATTCCTAGAGCCATCTGCTTGCACTTTCACTCCAGCGAGGTTCAACTCCAGCTCCCTCAGGCAGAAACAATGGGACGATTATTTTGGATTTAAATACAATTTATTATCTTTATTCAAATCCTCGAAGAAAGTAACTGTTTTTCTTTATCCTGTTTTGTGGCCTCAGTGCCTGAGATAAAGTGACCTCAGTATCCTAGTGTAAGTGCTGATATTAGAGTGAAACCTGAAAGCTTTGCAGTTAAAGAAGGGCAGATACTGTCTTTCTTTAGATTAACGCACTGCTGGGAGAGATGATTATTCAGTGAATGGTATTGGGATAATTAGTTAGCTATTCCAGGAGGAAAAATCAGTTTAGCACTTTACTCCTTACCAAATAAATTCCAGCTGGAGTAACTAATTAACTATATTAAAAGCATTAAACCAAACAAACATTACAGCAAACCAAACAAAACAAAACATTCAAAACCTAGAATAAATTGGCCGGGCGCGGTGGTTCACGCCTATAATCCCAGCACTTTGGGAGGCCGAGGTGGGCGGATCACAGGGTCAGGAGATCGAGACCATCCTGGTTAACATGGTGAAACCCCGTCTCTACTAAAAAAAAAAATACAAAAAATTAGCTGGGTGTGGTGGCGAGCACCTGTAGTCCCAGCTCTTCGGGAGGCTGAGGCAGGAGAATGGCCTGAACCCGGGAGGCGGAGCTTGCAGTGAGCGGAAATTGCGCCACTGCACTCCATCCAGCCTGGGTGACAGAGCGAGACTCCGTCTCAAAAAAACAAAACAAAACAAAAACCTAGAATAAATTATAGACGATTGTTTAGTTGACTTTAGATTGGAAAGGATTCTCTAAGCGTGAAAGCAAGAGCCATACATTTTACTACCTAAAAAGTTTAGCACGTCAGAGGTCTAATAGGTCACCAAAATTAAAAGTTAGACAACAAATAGTAGTTTTTTTAAAAAGTATTTACAATGTATGTATCAGAGGAAAAGCTAATGTCTTTGCCATAGTTCATATCGAATAATACAGTAGATTAATGGGCAAAGGGCATAAACAAAACATACTCAACATAGAGTTTTTTAAAAAGTTCAACCACATTAAAAATCAATGATATGCGAATATGAGAATACCATTTTCCAACTTTCAAATTTTAAAAACTTTTTTTTGTAGTGATTCTCCCCGCTTTCAGGGAAGCAGTCAGAATAGGTCTTCTGTATTACTTACAGGAGTGTAACTAGAAAAGGCACTGAAAGAAACAAAACAGTGGAAAACAGCAATATATATCAAGAGCCTTAAAAACATTTATACCTCATCATCTAAGAGCTAAGAATTTAACAAGAAGAAGATAATTTGAAAAAAAAAGGCATTCAAGGATGTTCATCAAAACTTGTTTACAATAGGATGTGCTAGACACAACTAGATACACAGCACTAGGAGAATAGTTAGAAAACTTAGGGGATCTGTAAGAAGGGGACATATATGAAGAGGCTTCAGAAACGAAGGAAAATATTTATGTTCTGGCCAGGCATGGTGGTTCACATCTGTAATCCTAGCATTTTGGGAGGCCAAGGCAGGCGGATCGATTGAGACCAGGAGTTCAAGACCAGCCTGGGCAACATAGTGAGATCCCATCTCTATTTTTTAAAAAAGAGGAAAGTATAATAAAATAAGCAGAATATAAAATTGTTATTTACAGGTTGATCAAAACTGTGTAAATAGTACACAGAAAAAAATGGGAAGAAGAGACACCAGAATGCTAACAAAAGTCACTTTGGTGATTTGATTACTGGTGATTTTTTTTCCTAATTTTTTTCCTAATAATATCTTTTCCAAATTTCCTATAATTAACATATTTCCGTTACAATCAGAAAAAAAATAGAGATTATTAAGAAAAAGCTTACCAATAAGCAGGATCTACAATGTAGTTCTTTGATATTTTACCTCTGCCTCTAGTACAGTTGTTCTTACCAAACCCCCCAAGAACAGATATAAAACATTTTTTTCTGTGTAGAGTAAGTAGCATAATCATGTCATAAAACAAAAAGGACCTAATTGATTTTTCAACCTGTCTCTGATTCCCCTAGTCCTCAGAGAATATTCCACCAGGCTATGAAGTAGTATCTCTTCTGGAGGCCCTCAATGGGCCCCTCACCCCATCCCCAGCAGTTCCTCCACTTCACGTGCTTGGAGATGGCCACCTCTCAGGAATGCTCCCTTCGTATGGCAGTGATGGCCACCTGCCCCCTGTCAGGACCATCTCACCTCTTGACCGCCTGTCTGACTGCAGCAGCCAGGGACTCAAACTCAAAAAGAGTCTCTCCAAGTGAGTAGCCAGTGCTCCACAGTATTGCCCCCAGAATCCATGATGAGATGTTTCAACTCTCCTTGGTGCTGGCCCACATCCTGGTGCCTTAGGGCAGAGTAACCCTCTGGGCTGTTCCCAGAGCTGCTTGTGGGAAGGTTATCCCATCCGTTAAGAGATGAAAATAAGATGGTATGTAGGCACTTAGGAAAATTCTGATGAGACAAATCTCTTATGTATTGTTTTTGTTTTCAAGGATAGGGGATGGGTTATAGGGAAGAGGACATTGAACACTGTGGATAGGGCCATCTAGGCCCCTGGGAGCACTGCTTAGTCCAAAGACTGAAGGAACCTTGTGATCCATATCTCTTAAACATCTAAGTCCAGCTAAGTACAAATCGTGACAAGGTTTCTGTGGCAGAGTAAAGCAGAGGGTATTTTACAGATGAAAATATTGAGACCCTGTAAACGGCTGTGGTTTTTCCCAAGTTTAGACAGCAAGTCATCAAAGGAGCTAAAGGTAAAACTTAGCGCTTCTGATACCCAAAAGAGGTCTACATCCCTCCCTGGTTCTCTTTTCTACCTCCCTAGTCCTACTTAAGATTTGGGTTTTGAGCCAGGAAAGTTAGCCCAGACCTACTCAGCTACTCAGGAGGCTGTACTCCTCCTCTGTTAAAGACGTCAACAAGAGGATGGCTGAAGCCCAGGAGTCTGAGTCTGGCCTGGGAAACATAATGAGACCCTGTCTCAAAAAATAAAGAAAAAAGATTTGGGTTTTCCCCTCCGCTCCCCTTGCAGTATGTACTGTTCTTTAAATGGACGTTGGATATAGCTGCTTTTCCACTGGACTCCTATAGATCCATTTCCCAAAACTCTTCCGTGCTGCATGAAGAGGAAGATGAGCGTTCCTGCAGTGAGTCGGAGACACAGCTCTCTCAGAGACCATCAGCTCAGCATCTCGGAGAGGTAATTGATATTCCTCTCCTTTTCTTGCGTGTTGAACTCCAGGGACTTTCCTCCTACCTGCATGGCTCATCAGGTCCCTCTGCTCTCATTCACTTATCAAACACCTTTTCAACGCCCTCTGAGGCAGTGGCAAAGATTTCACTGGATTCATGCATTCAACAGCATATGCAGCCTGTTGTTATTTGCCAGGCACTGTGCTATATGCTGAGTATAGTAGCTGGGACACAACAAAAGTCCCTGCCTTCGTAACATATTCTTGCTAGCTGGGGTGAGGGTGGGGGACACAAAAGACAATAAGTAAAAAAATACACATGTACCAGGTGGGGCTGTGGATCAGCGTGTGTGACAGGTGGGAAGGGAGTGTCACAGCTGGAAGTGGGGGCTGCCATTCTTAAAAAGCGGTCCAGGAGCCGAGACCAAGGGAAGTGTGAGAGCTAGCTATGCAGATATACGAGGAGAGAGGGCCCTAGGCCTGGGAATAGCAAGGAGAAAGCCCTGAGGGTAATTGGGGGGTGCCAGGAGGCCCACGTGGAGGAATGGAAGAGAAGGCTGGAATTTTCTACTCTGTGTGTCCCACAGAGACCTCACATACCAAAGGTTTATGCAGCTTCTCTCTGTAGGGCACTGAGCTAGGTAGAGTGGGGCATAGGAAGGTAAATAAAGTGGTCCCTGCCCTTAGGTGCTCAGGTCTGGCTGGGACAGGACATATACATGGGAATAGCATGTGCCTGGCACGTCATTGTTGCTCAGTAAGTATGTGTTAAATGACTGAGTAAACTTTATAGAAAAGCAGTGTGCCCAATACAGAGACAATAAATTGCTGTGTCAGAGATGGACAAGATCATTGTAAGTGGAGGAAATCAGAAAATGTGTTACGGCGGAGTAGCATTTTAGCTAAACCTTGAAGTTTTTTAGATATGAAAAAGGTGAGAGAAACATCTATGTGGAGAGGACAGTGCCTGCAAAGGCACAGAGCAGGAAGTCAGGGCTCGGAGCAAGCCAGGGGCACGGTGAGCACTTCGTTTCCCAAAGGCCCACCTGACCGCAGCATGCAGCCTGGACTAGACAGGAGACAGACCCAGCCAGGAAAGGGCTTCGGTAGCCCAGGCAAGAAGGACTGCCTGAACTAAGACAAAAGAGAAGCGCCTGGAGGAAAGGGAAGGGTTTATGGAGACACAGTTCATAGAACTTTGCATCTGCCTCGGATGGGTGAGGCTGTGCACCCAGATGCCTGGCAGATGGGGGCTGGGATCAGAGATGGGGGCGTGGGAGGAGCAGCAGGCTGGGGAGCAAGGTGGTGTTTGTATCAGAAAGCAGCTGGGCAGGAGTTAACTGGGGTCCGTGTGGAGATACCCTGCAGGCAGGAAGGCCTCTGCTGTCTTTGTATGCTATTGCCTCAGAAGGAAAGCTGATCATAATCCTGGGGAAACCTGGGGTGTCCCCATGTCACAGCTGCGGGGTGACCTGTGTCACCCGAGCTGCATCTTTGTATGGCCACAGCAGATGGCTGTGCCCTGGGCAGGAGGTATTGACTGAAGTGTGCGCCTCCCCTGGGAGGCAGTCATTCCAGGCTTGGGCTGAGAAGTGAGGACGGAATAGAGAAGCTGCGGCCTCTGCATGCCACTCAGTCCCTCCCAGTGTCGCCTTTCCTCCTCATCTCTACCCAGACCTCCGCCCTGACCCCTTCCTCCAGCACAGGTGACTCGCACTTGCTCCATGTCCTGTTGTGTCCCCCACACCCCCCAGGAATGTGGTGTGACTCCAGAAAGTGAGAATCTCACCTTGTCGTCATCTGGAGCTATTGACCAGTCGTCTTGTACAGGGACGCCTCTGTCGTCCACTATTTCCTCCCCAGAAGGTACATGAGGAGCAGGGAGTGGCTGCATGTCCTTCCCCCTTACCCAGCCCACAGTGTCCTGGTGTTTCCTCTGGGAAGGGACATGGGAGTGGCAAGCTAATACCTGGACTGCATGACAAGTAGGCCCTGGCTTGAGAGGGAAGAGGACTTGCTTTCCTACCATGGGTTAGCGGGCTTGCCTGTAGCTAGCGGGGTGTTGGTTCTCTCAGCCCCAGTTCTGCTGTCATGAGGTTTCCTTTAGCATGATGACAGGGAAAAGCAAATGTCTTGTCCCCGAGGCTAAGTTCTGAGCTCTAAAATATAAAGGAACAGAATTTTGGAAAACCGTAAACCTAAAACCACTTTTAGGGGAGGGCAAGATAAGGCCACTTCACTCCTCACTGCCTGAGTGCAGGGAGAGGGCTCTGCTCCCCAGAAAGCTTGCAGAAGCCCTGCCTGACCTCCAGGCTCCTTCCCCATCCCCTGTCTCCAAAGGCCCTGCCAGCAGCAGCTTGGCCCAGTCTGTCATGTCCATGGCATCCTCCCAGATCAGCACCGACACCGTCTCCTCCATGTCTGGCTCCTACGTCGCCCCTGGCACTGAAGAGGAGGGAGAGGCTCTCCCTTCCCCCCAGTCTGCCAGCAGGGCCCCCTCAGAAGAAGGAGAGGTAAGGGAAGGGACGGGAACCGCCCTGGCTTCTCTGTTCTTTGCATACATGTCCAAAGTAGCATAACCAAAGGTCTGCCATGCATGGCTGCAAAACGCCCCAAAATGCCAGGAGTGCCACAGAAAACAAGGCATTCCCTTAGGTCTGACCCTCCTATTTGACACCAAGTTTGTACTGAAGAAGGTTTGGGTTTGCTGTCACGAGAGCTTGATGGAAGAGCCTGTAAAAACTGTGCTCTTCTGCAGGGGCTGCCAGCGGAGTCTCCAGACAGCAACTTTGCTGGCCTCCCAGCTGGAGAGCAGGATGCAGAGGTAACCCCAACAGCACGGAGTGGTGCCCCTTCGCATAGCCAGAGGAGTGCTGGCCTTGGCTGGGATGCCAATAAGGACCAGGGCCGGGAGGCTTTGCTGACGAAGTCTTCCTGGGGGACATGCCTAGATCAGTGAGAAGTAGAATATGGGTAGAGATGAGAGCGGCTGCACCAGGGCCTGTGGACTGTCCAGTGAGTGGGGCCACTGGTTCCCAGGGTCACTGGTGTAGAGTGAGTTCAAGAGGGAACTTTTCTTGCCAGCCCCTGGCCTTAAGAATGTATTGTCGGCCGGGCGCGGTGGCTCAAGCCTGTAATCCCAGCACTTTGGGAGGCCGAGACGGGCGGATCACGAGGTCAGGAGATCGAGACCATCCTGGCTGACACGGTGAAACCCCGTCTCTACTAAAAAATACAAAAACTTAGCCAGGTGAGGTGGCGGGCGCCTGTAGTCCCAGCTACTCGGGAGGCTGAGGCAGGAGAATGGCGTAAACCCGGGAGGCGGAGCTTGCAGTGAGCTGAGATCCGGCCACTGCACTCCAGCCTGGGCGACAGAGCGAGACTCCGTCTCAAAAAAAAAAAAAAAAGAATGTATTGTCCGTCATTCCACTAGTATTTACATGGGGGACTGTGTCACAGGTGCTCATTGGTGCTGGGGCACATACAGACCTATACAGATCTGTGTGGCGAGGTTTCTGCCTACCCCCACCCACTGCACCTAGGAGCCCAGTCTAGCAGGCAGACAGGACCACAGTTCAGTGTGAGACAGCCCATGGTGTGCTGTGGAATGCCGGCTCACAGGGAGAGGTCTAGAACTCTTCTTGAGCCAGCTACTCTCAATGGAGGATCTGGATGGGGTTTGGGATCTTAAGGAATTTCTCAAAGTCTTATGATCTCACAGTTTGCTCTTTCATTTAGTAACTTTTACTTCTACCTTAGAGAAACGGTATCAGTTTGCCGGGTGTGGTGGCACATGCCTGTAATCCCAGCTACTAGGGAGGCTGAGGCAGGAGAATCACTTGCACCTGGGAGGTGGAGGTTGTGGTGAGCCGAGATCATGCCATTGCACTCTAGCCTGGGCAACAAGAGCAAAACTCTGTCTCAAAAAAAAAAACAGACACACACACACACACACACACACACACACACACACACAAGAGAAACAGTATCAGCTAAACTATTAACAAGGGTGTTCCTGACAGACCATTCTGAGCATATATGGGTAATGTGGCTCGGATCTAATCCCTATAGGCAGATGGTGCCTCACCAAGCAAAATCTGCCTCTACTCAGCCTCTCAGGCATATTAAACACAGATGGAAGTATATGCTGTTAACGTAGGCCCTGGAGTTAGATACCATTAGGATGATTAGTTCTGTCTTCAGCCAATCAGTTTACTCATTTTGCTGCTTTATAGACTCACAGGACCTTCCTTCTGTCCTAGGGAAATGATGTTATGGAGGAAGAGGATGGATCACCCACGCAGGAAGATGGTAAAAGATCTGGTCCTTTACTTCCTTTAGTTATATTTCTTTCCTGGGTCTTCTTTAAGGGGTAAAGAAAAGGGTACCGGTGTGACTTGGTGGCACTGCTCAGTTGTGTGGGACTGTTAAGGGAAAGGTCGTCGTCTTAGTGGTACATCAAAGCAAGCAGGGCATTGATGACCTCTATGACCTCCTCAGCTCTTTCTGGGTCTCAGAGCCATGGATGTCAGGTGCGGGTGCTGCAGGAGATACATACAGGTCCATATTTACCTCAAGTAGATTCGGAAGCTCTCTGAGCAGTTCCCATCATCAGCCTCCCTGCTGCAGGTTTTCAGTGGAGCCCCATAGAGCTCTTCTGGCAGTCTCAGTGTTGAACAGCAGTAGCCATTTCTTCCACTGTGGGGAGGAGGAGGACTATTTGGCAGCTGGTCAGGTCTTGCTTTAGTTAGGAAAATGGTCGACATTACTGTAAAAGAGGACTCTCAGGAGCCAGCAGACATATTAAAGGCGTGGTCAAGGAAACAGGTCCAAGTTTCTTCAGGAGCTCAGCTTAGGCAAGTATTTTAAAGGCTATTGTAATGATCTTCCTTTACCATAATTCAGGCCTCAGTTATATCTTCAGTTGGAAGAATGTTGTTTCCAGGAAGGCTAGAAGAGAAGGAATGGCCCACAGAGCAAGGACATAGGAGGAAGAAGGTGGGCAGGAAAGTCTCCCCCAAGCAGCGAACACCACGTGTTCCAGGAGCCAGACTCTTCCTCCTGCTGCTCTGAGGCACCTCCCTTAGGGGCGCCTCCAGAGCACACATATGCCCGGCCTGGATGCAGAAGCGCCAGCAGATGTCATCCTATTGCTTCTGCTTTAGCGCTGGCCATCGCTTGGGAAGTGTTGGAGGTGCGCATGTGGACATGACAGGTCCCGCCTGGCCAAGGAGCTTGAAAGAGAAGGTGGCCACCAAGGCTGCCTCCGTCAGCTCTTGCACCCCAGCCCAAGGGGGTTTGGAGTGTCACCAACTCAGTTGATGACTTCAGTGCTTGAGGCTCTAGCGTTACCCCTTGTGATTATTTCTCCCATAGAATATTTGCTTCGAAGAAGTACAGTGTGGCCAAGTGGTTTCACCTGACATTCCCTAGCCCGTGGAATAGATTTGTTTTATTCTCTCTGTTTTCACTGAGAAAAAAAGAGGGGAGCTTGATTTTTAAAAAAGACACCTTTTAAAACTTTTCCCTTCCCTTCTTACATGTCCGTAGATTTCTGGTTAGCCACTTAAAACACACTGAAAATAACAACTGAGGTCTCGTAAGAAAGGAAATCATAATTTTGTGAATGTAGTCATTCTGATTTGATATGCAAAATTATGGACCCTAAGACCTTTAGTTGTTGTTTCATGTACTTATTTTGCAGAGCCATGTGGTCATAAACACACCCAGCTCGCACCCAAGGCAGACGCAGGCATGAGCAGGATGACCTCCCCACTGGCCCTCCCTAGCTTCTGCCGGCTGGTTGCAGCCTCACCAGCCTGGCCTCTGCCCAGCTCTGCTCGCTCTAGTGTTCTCTGTTGAGCCTGTGTCCCACAGCCCTCCTCAGTGATCTGACTTGTTAGGGAACAGCAGACGGAAAGGGCTCTAGGGAAACAGCAGGATAGCGTGAGAATACAGACATGCCACACAATGTGATTCCTTTCTTGTCCACTCTTTACCCACTAAATTATTGTCTTTTTTTAACACATCATTTGATTTTTTTTGGTCTCCATCCTTAAGATTTTTATTTTAAGGACAACAATGCAGAGAAAAACACAGCCAGCATCTCTCTAACTGCATTAACTCCATTACAGGCCAGAGGACATGCGCATTTCTAGGTATGGAGTGTGACAATAACAATGACTTTGACATCGCAAGCGTGAAAGCACTGGACAATAAGCTGTGCTCTGAGGTCTGCTTACCTGGTGAGTGGCAGTCTGCTGAACATGAACTTGGTGGGGGACGATCCCTGTGCTCTTACCCCTGCTCTCACCCTGGTACACCCATCTCCTGCCCTGCAGTTCCTGCCAAGAAGGCCTGGGGTGTGCTAGTGCTGGAGACCAGTTGCTGAAAGGAAGTAAGAAGGCCTGGGAGAGTCCTTGAGCTTTTTGCAATGAGCCAGCCTTGCTCTGAGTGAGAATATTAGGATAGGAAGAAAGAAGCAAAACTTATGATTTGGCCTAACCACTCTCCACCCCACATCACGGCCTTGCAGGTGCCATGTCAGGTGACCTGGTCTTGTTTTCATCAACAGGAAGTTTGAGCAGACAGACACCACCTCTCTACGAAGGTCTTGGAAGGATTGCCTGAACCCCTTAAAAGTGAAGCCGTAGCTCCTCAGAAGAAAAGTGTTTCAGCTAGGATCGGAGAGGGATGTGAAAGTCAGCATTTTAGAGGCTAGGGCATGGCTCTGTGATCCATGAGCTTTGGGTTACCAGTTGCATTGTACATACTACTGGATTTGGATCCCAGCGGAGAGGTCAAGTTAGGGCTCCTTTGTGCTCCCTGGAGCTGTAACTTCACAGGTGATCAGGTTGTCACTGTGCCCCTTATTCCTCCTTATGATGCTAAACTGAATCTAGTTAATGTCTTACACAGGATCAGGTTAATCACACGTTGAGCACCGAGCGCCTTTTTAGTTAATGTGCCCATTCAAGGGCTCTAAAAACTGCTTTTCTAAAATCCACATCTTGCCCAAGTGGACTCAGTCAGATGTCCCCTCCGGGTTTCACGACAGAGATTGTCCTTCACACCGTGTTGTTTGAATCCTCTTAAACATTCCCCAAACGAAGACTCACTTCAGCTTCAGAACAGCCACATCACGGGTCCAGTGCTTTACTCGCTCAGCGACGTGGCTGGAGGCGTTGGAGCCACACAACCTCTGTGGTTGCCACTCTCCATCAGCCTGTGCAAGACACAGTCCAAGCACGCTCTGGCCCCACACAAGCTTGTGGCAGGGGAAGCTGGAATTCCCTAGAGACACTTTCTCCAGCCCTTCAAAGGGCTTTCTTGAGTCATTTTCTATTTAGTTTGTTCTAAAGGCACTGCCCAGGCCTCTTCATCTTCAGTGAGACCAAAAGAGGCAGTATCGGTTCCCCTGCTTCTCCTGCACAGGCCCAGGGAAGACCTGCTTCCTGCCTGAGCGTGGAGGAGGGGGCGCCGACCACGGGGCCAGACTCCTGCCAGTTAGGCCTGGACTGGAGCTGCTGGGGCCCAGGGGCTGCTTCACTCCCTGCCTTCCCACTCCTGGCCTGGCTTCCATCTGTCCATTTGTGTTCCACATCATTTTGGCAAATGTAAATCTGTCTGTCTGGTTTGTTTATTTTCTAAACTCATGTATGTTCTCTAGACTTGGTATGAAAGTTCCTGTTCACTCCGTGCCAGTACTGTCCTCCCTGCCAATGCTTTGCCCCGTCCAAGCTTGCTGGGCACGCACACACCTGGGAGGCGCTTGCTTGGGGTTGTGAGCAAGGCTCCCATTCCTGATTGGCAAGGGCCTGTATTCAGGATACTAAGATCTTCTGAGAAAAAAATATTTGTGAGACTGTATTTCTGTTTTACAAAAATGGGAATGCTTCTGTGGCAAGGGCTGTGGAAAGGATTTGGTTTTAATTGGCATCCTCCGTCAAGATGATGTCTCTGCCTTAACCGTGCCCTGTGTCTGAGGCAGCTCTACCCTGGTCAACCCCTTACTTGGCTTTAGGAGATAAATTTAGGTTCTTGCCTCCCTCAAGGGGCTCCCTTACCCACCCCTATTTTTTTGGCAGAGGGAGCTGCTGGGAGTTGTTTTAGCCAATAGTGCTAGTGGAAACTGAACTTATTCCTCCTCTTCCTGACTCCCCCCAGCTGACCTGCTTGTTGATAGTTACTCCATGGGATCACAGGAGACTGAGGACTGGGAGGAAGAGAGAAGCCCTGGGGTTCCTTAGGGTGACTTGTGGAGCCAGCTATTTAGAGATTATGATGTGCTCACACTTTGTGCCAGACATGAAATCACATGCCTATGATGGCTCTTGGGAGAGGGCCTCAGGTATAGGCACTGTAAATGTCCCATTATATCCTCACCAGAGGCCTCAAGATGGGGGCCTGTATTCAATATACTAAGATTTTCCAAGAAAAAAAATGTGTGAGACTATATTAATTTCTGTTCAATAAAAATGGGAATGCTTCTGTGGCAAGGACAGTGGAAAGGATTTGAGTTTTTTTGTTTTTGTTTTTTATTTTTATTGAGACAGAGTCTCGCTCTGTCACCCAGCCTGGAGTGCAGTGGCACGATCTCGGCTCACTGCAACCTCTGCCTCCTGGGTTCAAGTGATTCGCCTGCCTCAGCCTCCTGAGTAGCTGGGACTACAGGCGCCTGCCACCATGCCCAGCTAATTTTTGTATTTTTAGTAGAGATGGGGTTTCACCATGTTGGTCAGGGTGGTCTCGAACTCCTGACCTCAGGTGATCCGCCCACCTTGGCCTCCCAAAGTGCTGAGATTACAGGTGTGAGCCACTGTGCCTGGCCATGATTTGTTTTTAATTGGCATCCTCGGTCAGTAGCTGGGTGAAAGTGATGTCTCAAAACCTCTGGTTCCCTTTTTACTTGAGAGAGAAAAGCACATCTCTCTAGGCAAAATGTGTCTCTGGTTCCACTGGTAGCAGATTTGCTGGAGAACTCTCTGGAAGTGTCTGCTAGGTTACAGACAGGAATATCTACTTTGGTAGGTCTCATGGAGTAAATAAGCCTCTTCACACTCAGCTGTAAGTTCAGTTTTCTATCTTAGGGCTGAGATACCACTGGCTGTCTTAGCTCATCACTGTTCCTGCAGCCAGCTCTCTCCCCATCAGGACAGCTGCACATGCGCCTGGTCTCTGCTTGAGTCTGTTTCCCTCTTCAAGCGGGTGCCACTCCCTTCACAGAGGGCCAGTGGGAAATGGAACCCAGGGTGCCTCCCATGCTCTCCCTGTGCCCTGCGCCATGCTCACAGGCTCTGCCAGGAGACCTGGCTGGTGGCAAGAACTCAGAACCTTGTTGGTTCCTATCCTCACCACTCTGGTCACACTGGTGAGGGGCTTAGAGGCACTTTTGTCATTCCAGCCCCGCTCCCCCTAAGAAACTTCTGGGTTTTCCTGAGCCCCAAGACCAAGGGTGGATTTTGGGGAGTGGTGTGTTCTGAGATTGCTTCTGAAAGGAATAAAGGAAGGAGATCTCAGTTGAAGGGTGTGGCAGGTGGTAGTAAGACTAGAATTGTGAGACCATGCTAAGCAGATGTGGCTCCAAGGAGTTTGGTGGACTGTTACACAGGTGGCAGGATAGTCATCATGGCAAGTGACAGTTCTATGAAGGCCCTGGGGTAGTCAGTGATGGAAAAAGGCAAAGATAGGCCGGGCGCAGTGGCTCACGCCTGTAATCCCAGCACTTTGAGAGGCCGAGGCGAGTGATCACTTGAGCCCAGGAGCTGGAGACCAGCCTGGGCAATGCAGTGAAACCCCATCTCTACAGAAAATACAAAAATTAGCCAGGTCCCAGCTACTCAAGAGGCTGAGGCGGGAGGATCGACTGAGCCTGGGAACCGGAGGTTGCAGTGAGTCAAGATCACACCACTGCACTCCAGCCTAGGAGGCTGAGATGGAGTGAGACTCCATCTTGAGGAAAAAAAAAAAAACAACAAAGGCAAAGATAATTTGGGTCTTTTTAGTGGGAATACAAATATAATTTTTAAATGACTGCATTCCACTGGAATGAGCATATCCAGTGAAATCTAAAAAGGTTTGTGGAGACCTGAAATTGAATTATCTCCTCTTTTTGAGAGGCCTCAAAACCCAAGACTGAGATGCTACTTGCACTTTATGGGCACTAAGGAAAAATTCAAACTAAGTTCCTCCTTCCCCTGGAGAGCAACCCTACAAAGACAGTTGAACTATTACAGTCCTTACATTTAATAAGAGGCAGGAAAGGGGCTTGTGAAATTTTCCTAAATGTACTCCCAAAATCTACCTCTAGAGGTCTCTTTATACTCCCATTTTTGATATCCCAAAAAATGAGACGTGAATGGAAAGCACTGTTACCCATATCCCTCTAAGGATTTTAAATCTCTACGCTCCATTTTTTGGCTGGAGGGGCCTCCAGGCCAGACAAAATGGTGGCACCTGCTCTGGAAGGCCCCTCAGCACCTACACTGACTCTCCGCAGCCAGGCTCACCGTGGGAACGAGGCTAAGGAGAGAGCAGCAGCAGGGCCTTGCCGTGGGCCCCTCAGGGTCCTTGCCAGGGGAAGGGCCCCCCCACTTGCTGCCGAATCTCCCTCACCACAGAGCTTACCAAGAGGCCAGGAGAGCAGACTTCAGATCTGATTCTTGAGTCTTCCACAAGTAACCGATGTTCTGCCCTGGCTAAGACTTCGATAGAATAGAAGGGTGGAGTTTGTAGCGAGGACTCCTGTGAATTCAGAGTCAGGATGGCTCTCTGGGCAGCCTCTCAGGCCCAGCGTTCCGTGGCTTGCTGGTGGTGGCGGTGGTGGTGGTGGTGGTGCTGCTGTTTTTATTTGTGCATGCATGTGTGTCTTCTCTCTTGTTTACCATTTGCTTTTGGTCTTTCCTACTGAACAGCCGCAGCTCCGGAGTCCTGCCCCATAAACATTGAGGAATAGGTATGAGATCTACCAAATTATATGAATGAACAAACACCTCATTTTATTTTGGGTTCCTCACTTTAAAGGCAATATTAATATTGCCTTACATTCATCCTGCCACACTTAGACACATAGTGCCACCATTAGAGGTGAAAAAAACAGCTTGACTCATGTCCCAGGCTCCAGTACCCACCCCCAGGGAGTAAAGATCCCAAATTCAGTTTGGATGTGAGAGAGATCCAAGACTCTCCTGTTCTCACTGTTCCCCTGGGGTCAAGCACCAGAGACTGTTACTAGAGTCTGAGGTGGATTAGCACACCAAGGCATTGATGGAAATAAGCCATTTATACCTGCTGACTCCACGTGCCATTAAAGAGTTTCATGTCCTGGACTGGCCTGAGGCTGACCCTGGACACTTGTGAGTGGCCTCTCTCAGCCTCACGGCCACACTCTACAGTTGGTTGGCCTCGTCCACTGAACAGGTCCTCCTGTGGGTCAGGTGTTGTGCTGGGCTCTGGACTGCAACAGTGAAGAAGTCACAGCCCCTGCCCAGGAGGAGCTTCGTCCCATGGAGGAGCTCCGGGACCTAGCGTTTTCCACCATGTGAGGCACGCGTGGAGCAGTAGTTCAGGCTGCAGGGAGCACTAGGGAGCACACTGTGCCTTACCCTGCCAGAGGTGCCTTGTGAGGGGAGGGCACTGGGAGACATGCTTGGGAGGCCCACAGGGTCCAGAGGACAACATGCCTTCCCTACCCCAGGGAGCCAGGGGGCCCTGAGAGCGGAGGCAGCCAAGGCCCAAGGCAGGAGCGAGCGCTCTAGCCTCACTGGAGGGAGGGCACTGGAGGGAGTGAGCTCATCTGTGGGCGGGAGATGAAGAGGACTCTTAGGGGAGAGGCGAGATGGCCTGGAAGAGCCTGAGCACAGGCTGTTCTAGGAGTCACTCACCAACACTCGCATTCTCTCGTCTAGTCCTCACAGCAAGCCTGTGAGGTCAGTACTCATCTCCTATCTGATGGATGAGAAAACCAAGGCCCACAGTAAATTGATGTGCCCCGGATCACACCATTGTAAACTGGGAGTGGAGCCCAGGTTAGTGTGACTACAGATGGAGTCACAACACCGCTAGGAAGTGAGCCCACAGGAGGTTGTGGAGGATTGGATCCAGAACACGAAAGAGAAGCACCAAGAATGGGTTTCCAGATGGGCACTGGCGCTCCTCACGTGGGGACAACAGCAGATTTGGGGAGAGGATGCGTTCAGTGGTGGTATCTGTGGGACCCCGAGGCTCTCGGGCTGGTGTCTGCTGGGCTGATGGCACCAGCTAGTAGCAAACCTCAACAGCTGCGTAGGTGCAGGAGGAGAGGAAAACTGCGGGTGATGGGGGCTGGAGCCTCACACTGTCCTCCCTCCGGGCAGCCTTCTATCCCAGAAACCCTGCTGGGTGGCCAGTCCTTTCCTGCCCCCCGGGGCCCCCACAGAAAACATTAACACTTCGGGCCAGAACGAACAGTCTTCTCACTTCCCCCCACCTCTTCCTGCCCCGATGAAAATAGCTCAGCGAGGCCCAATTTCCTTTTCCTGTCTATCGTAACATATAGGCAAACTTTAAAACCAAGTAATTAAAATACGAAAGTGGATCCCAGGGTAAGTTCACAAAACAAGGAACATCTTTCATGTCCCTCCCTGTCTGGGAGCCACAGTGGCAGTGACTGTACCTAGCCCAGGGGGCAGGAGCAGCCTCTGCACCTGTCAGCACCTGCTTCTCTCCGTTCTCACGCACGAGTGCTGTGGCTCGCACCCTCATCGGAGTCTCAGGTGACACGCATCCTGTTCCTTCCGTGCTGACTCCTGGGCTGCCCTGCTGGAGACACCATCTGGATCTGGCCAAAGGTCTGGCTCCTGTAATGTTCATTTTCTGTTCCCCAGGTGCCTGGCAGGCTGATGACAATGCCGTCAGTCGGAATGCCCAGCGCCGGCGCTTGTCATCCAGCAGCCTGGAGGACTCTGAGACGAGGCCCTGTGTGTGGGGCCCCTTGGCTGTCTGAGCCCCAGCCTCTGCACTTGGGCTCCTCTCCTGCCCCTGCATTCCATCCATCCTCACTCAGCTGCTGCCTCCTGGGCATCCTCAGCAAGATGCTGGAGACTTTTCACCCTCCTGTGACAGCTGTTACAACCTGTCACCACAATCCCTCACCTCTCAGAGGGAACTGGAGCTCTCCTTTCTCCCCGTGACCTAAAGCCACTCAATGAACTGCAGCTCACGGGACCCTTTGCAGGGACTCTGGAATGCCCCCACGGTATCTTGATGTTCAGGTGGAGCTGGGGTCCATGGGCTAATTTCTTACACATCTTTTTTCTCCTTAGGGGGTAGAACAAGAAGGCTTAGAGTTTTGGCAGCTTTGTTACAAACATCCCTCTGGCATTTCCTGGTCTCTGGCACATCATAACCAATTGGAAACCTGCAGTTTGGGGTAGGGCTGTGAAAAGGGAGAGCAATACTGCACGGATATGGCATTTCCCTTCACAAGCACTAGGAGCACCTTTCTCAAGGACAAGAAATGGTAGCAACCAAAAGGTTGGTTGAAAGAAAAAATCCTTCCTTCTGGTAGCAGAGCCAGTCTCCTGGGCCTCACGTGCCTGTCTGCTTAAGAAGAAGCCCTTGAATCTGAGAATCCCCCAGTTAAGATGATTTCCCTTAAGGAGCATTTCTCCTGATCAGGTGCATTCAGGGAGGCCTGGGACTCCATCCTAAGGTGACATTTCAAGAAACGTGTTGACCACCTCTGTGTGCCAAGCACTGGGTGAGGAGTGGTCATATATTTCATCTTCACTCACCGGGAGGTGGCATTCTTGTCCCTATTGCCCCCATCTCTACCCCCTTTTGTTAATGGTTGAGAGAAATGTGAACCAGTGATTCTTAGTTTGGTGCCCAGGTCCCCAAAGGAAGTGGTGGAGAGCCTTGAACTAAGTTCAGGCAGCAGCATGTGGCCAGCAGCAGTGCGCTGGGAGCAGAGGTTGGAATCAGGGCTCAGGGCCTTCACCTCAAGGGCTCTCCCCATCCTCCATGTGTTCCTCCCTTGCTTTCCAGAGCTACTGAGCCTAATCACTGAAGAGGGAGACGGAGCCAGTCACATGCTGACTGGCAGTTCAGAAATAGTGTTCTGTTCGTGTGCACTCCCCGCCCCAGTCCAGTGTGAGGTCACAAATACAAGAGCTGAAACAGCACAGCTGGACTGTGAGGTGGTGGCTGCTCTGCCTTCCTCAGCGTGCGTGTCATCAGTGGATTCCCTGTGGCTCTTCCATGTGTCATCTACTGGCCTTTGGAAAAGCAAAGCTAGAAACAACTATTATTTGTGAGATTGAGATGTGGGAGAGCCTTATAGGCTATGTCCATTGTGGTGGACTTGTCTTAGGGTTTGGAATTGTTGCCCTAAAAGAGCTTTTTGGCGAGGCATGGTGGTTCATGCCTGTAATCCCAGCACTTTGGGAGGCCAAGGCGGGCGGATCACCTAAGGTCAGGAGTTTGAGACCAGCCTGAACAACGTGGAGAGACCCCTTCTCTACTAAAAATACAAAATTAGCCAGGCGTGGTGGCGCATGCCTCGTAATCCCAAATACTTGGGAGGCTGAGGCAGGAGAATCGTTTGAACTCAGGAGGCGGAGGTTGCGGTGAGCCGAGATCGCGCCACTACCCTCCAGCCTGGGTAACAAGATCAAAAAGATGGAAACTGTCTTAAAAAAAAAAAAATGTCAAGGTGTTTCCAAGGCAGATAGCCTCAAAAAGAGCCTGGCGCCCAGGGGGTCCTTTGCTCCTGTGTGGCTGCAGAGGCCAGGAGTGCAGTGACAGTCTCACTGCCTAGTGATTGTGGCTTACATCCTGCCCTGATGGAGTGGAGCGCGTCCTCCACCCTCTCTGAAATACTGCAGTAGACTTTACCATTTCAGGCCCCACCTAATGTCCTTTCCTTCCCCCTACATTCTTCCCGCCCCTTTCATAGTTGAGATGCATAAGCTGAGCAATAACCCCACTTCCTGATTTCCCTGAAATATGAGCCCAGAAGCAGCAGGTGACAGGGAGCTTCCCTTACCCTGGGGTGGTGGCACACAGACCACCTCCTGTCCTGTCCCCTGCAGGTAGTATTCACAGTGTGGTGTTACCTGGGAGGAGGGAGGAAGGAGCTGAGATGAAGGAGATTGAGGTAAACAGTAACCGCAGTGGCCAGGACCCCCTTCCTGGAGGATCCATGTCCTTCCTCAGCAGGTGCTCAGTCCTCTCCTAGGGAGAAGCACAGAAAGATTCCTCAAGGCCTCAGCCCCATGTCCAAGGCATACCTAGGTTAGAAATGTCCTTTACTTGTTTCTCAGTAACTATTTCTCCTCTTCCTCTGTCCCCCGCCTTCTCTTGGCTGTCATTTAGCTCTGTGGCCCACAGAAATACTTCATCCAAGGAGTTGGTCCTCAGTCAGCCTGATGAGGACAGGTCAGTGGCCAACTCTTTTGCCCCAGTCCTTCATCTGGAGACAGTCACATAGTCACGTCAACAGTTCACCCAAAGAGAAGAGGTGGGCCTGGCTTCTCCCACAGCGCACAGCGTAACTATGGAGACCCAGGGCTCCTTCCTGCTGCACTAGGCCTGTACTCTCTTTATTGCCTTCAGGTAGTGTGATCCCGGCTTCCTCACAGAGCCCTTTTTTCCTTCTGCCCAGTTCCATCCCACCAGAGTTTCTACCCCCGCTGAGGCATCTCCTAGGCATAGACCCCCCACACTCTAAGCCGTCTCACCTGGAGAGTTAGGATCCTGCCCACCTGGAGTTGGCACGCTGGTCACTCACTTTGCTTTGGTCTGCACACCTGGTGTGTGCATGTGTATACTGCTTGTGCCATCTGTGTACCCCTCTCCCTGGAGTACACTTGTGGGCACACTACAGTGGGGACATCAAGAATGCAATATTTATGGATTGCTGCATGATTCTTAAAAATGAATAAAACTGTTTACAAGGGAAGGAGAGCTAACTGCAAAGTGAGCTTATCTGTGAAAGTTTGTCTTTCTCCAGCACTCTTTAATATTTTTACTCAAGAGGATCTGGAGTTGGAGGAGTGGGAGAGGCAAGGGCTAGGGAAAGGCACGTTGGCGGGGGAGTGATGGGCCATTGCGGGGCTTTCTTCATGGCCTGAGCACCAGGCTTCCCGACCCCAGCTCTCCAGCTCCTGGGCAGAGGCTAGGTAAGCAACCCAGCCCCCACCACTGCCTCTGCAGCCGCCTTAAACCGGAGAACGTCCAACCCTGCAGCTCCTCAATAATTAAAGAGCAGGAAAGCTGGTGACAGGAGGGAGGCCAGGGGAAGGGAGGAGGAAGGGCCACAGTCCCCAGAGTCCCTGTACTCTTAATCCCTGTCACTTAAAGGTTGGTGAAATTAATTGGGCAAATGACCCCGCTAGGAGAATTTGACAAGTCCGTGGCTGCAGAGTTTTACCCACGGGCTCTGCTTCATCAGCTCTCTCCAAAAGGAGTGAGTGCGCTTCTGCGGAAGCCTCTGGAATGTCAGCTTCCTGGAACCTCGAGGATACGGGTGGGGAAAGAGCTGCTTACTGGGACACACTGGATTACCCTGCCTCCTGGGTGTGTCTGCCGCCTCTGTGGATGTAAGCGGCAGGTGGCATCGGAAAATCAGGCCTGCCTGGGGCACCAGAGAAAGACCCTAAGAGTCAGGGGAGAGGGAAAGGCTGCGGAAACTTGAGAAAGCGCCACTCGTAGCGGAGAGGAAAGAAAATCTCAAGGATACGGTTCCCGAGCCTGAGTCCGCTCCCAGCCTTAGCTCCCCAACCGCAGGCTCCGTCCCAGGAGCAGTCGACGCCTCAGAGCGACCGGGACAGAAAGGGGGTGGGGGCGAGAGTCGTAGTTCCCCAGGACGAACGGATCCATAGCGGTTCCTGGTGCCGCGGGCCGCGGGCTTTTCCGACCCCAGCGCGGGGCCCTCGGGCGGGAATGAGCCGAGCAGGGACGTAGCGGCGGGTAGGGGGTTGGGTGGCGCGGGAGAGGGCGGCAGAAGGAGGGAGTTCGAAGAGAGTTGCCGCCAGAGAGAGTGGCAAGTGCCCGCGGTCTCCTTGGAGACCTACTGACCAATAGCAGCGGCGGAAGCTGTTTATGGGGGCGGAGCGTCGCCATGGCAGCGGGAGAAGCCTTTGGAGCGGCTACTTAATGCCGGTCCCGGGGCCGCGGTAGCTCAGAGAAGCGCCGTCGGGCGGGGGGGCGGCAAGAGTCGCTGGCAGGGCCCCCGAGCTGGGGGCAGAGAGCCGCAGGGGGTGGGAGGAACTTCTTCCAGAACCTTCCTCTGGCCCCGGCTGCGCTCTGCGCCAGGTAAGGGACGGGGCAGGGGGACTGCAGGACAGGGGGAGGGTGGGCGACGGTACCAGCCCGCTCTCATTCGTCCTTGACGGAAGTGGTGGGACCAGGGACTGACATCGGAGAAGTCTGGGGGAGATTCGCCTCCTGCCCCGCATAACTGTTCCGTCCTCTTCCTTCCCGATGATCCCCTATCATAATATTCCTTTTCAAGGATCAAAGGACCTGCTCCGCCCCCGCCCCGTCGTACTGCCCTCCCAGACTTCTCGCCCCATTTCCATTTGTTGCGGGGAGGAAGGGGGTCCTGATTTCCTGCTCTTCGGGAGAAAAGGATAGCCTCGGATGCCCCTACCCTCTTCCTTTATTTGGCTAATAAAACCTCAAAGAGGAAAGGAAGAGGGAGGCGGATCTGGTGGGGTGGGACCCCAGGGCCTTGCTTCTGTTTCCCAGACCTCGGCATTAAAAGATCCTCCCCAGCTGCGGGGATGATGTTAGAAGAGGCGTCCCCGTACACACACTGTCCCCTCGGGGGTGGGGTAGTGCTCAGTTCCCGCCGTGGTCCTCGCAGGCACCACATACTTATTCGGAGGAGGCGCCCCCGGGGTCGCGAGATGGAAGCGCGCGTCCGGGAGGCCGTGTAACCGGAGCTGCGGGACTCAGCGGGCTAGAGAGCGCGGCGGGCCACCCCCGGCTCAGCCCGTGGATGCTGACCGCCCCCTCGGAGAGTCCCCGCAGACATGGCGGAGAGCTGGCTGCGCCTCTCGGGAGCTGGGCCGGCGGAGGAGGCCGGGCCGGAGGGCGGCCTGGAGGAGCCCGACGCCCTGGATGACAGCCTGACCAGCCTGCAGTGGCTGCAGGAATTCTCCATTCTCAACGCCAAGGCCCCCGCCCTGCCCCCGGGGGGCACCGACACCCACGGCTACCACCAGGTGCCAGGTTCGGCGGCGCCCGGGTCCCCCCTGGCGGCCGACCCCGCCTGCCTGGGGCAGCCACACACGCCGGGCAAGCCCACGTCGTCGTGCACGTCGCGGAGCGCGCCCCCGGGGCTGCAGGCCCCGCCCCCCCGACGACGTGGACTACGCCACCAACCCGCACGTGAAGCCTCCCTACTCGTATGCCACGCTCATCTGCATGGCCATGCAGGCCAGCAAGGCCACCAAGATCACCCTGTCGGCCATCTACAAGTGGATCACGGACAACTTCTGCTACTTCCGCCACGCAGATCCCACCTGGCAGGTAGAGTAGGCACGGGCGGCGGCGGCTCCCTCCCCATTCCCTCCTCGCTCCCCACACCGCACTGGATTCATATCCCAGATCTTCAGGCCAAGTAGGCTCAGTTCGGCCAGAAGGGAGCACTGCAAAGGAGCCCAGTTCTTGCAACTGCCCCTCCTTTGACTTCCAGAGAGAGAGAGAAGGGAGAATGTCTAGAGGTGGAGGGCATTAGGGGTGCAGAGGCTGAGATTCAAGGGGCAAGCACCTGCCATTCATCCAGCAGGCCCAGGCCAAAGACCACGGCTAGACTCTGCGTGGACAGAGTCTCCTTGGGGAGAGCGATGAACTGAAGGCACATTCTTGTCCCAAGTCCTGGAATTCCTAGACACTGCCCTGCCCCGGGATGGTTTGTCGGGCCGGGAGTCAGAAACGGAAACTGGAACGTGGCCGGCCTGCCAGGCTCTATGTCCTGCCCTTTTGCAGTTGGCTTGGGGAGGGTGAAATGGAAGGGGTGCTGTAGCATGTGTCCCAGTGGAGGGTGAACGGAGTAAGGGGCCTTCCTAAAGCTGCTGTCCCAGCCCCCGACCTCAACCTCTGCTCAGTTTCCTGCCTCCAACCCCCGCTCTCAGCCAACCTCCCTGGGGGGACAATTACCTGAGCCAGGTGCCTTCCACAGGGGCTCTGCCTACCACACTGGCATCATGTTCCACGTCTCCGGAACCAGGCACTGAGCAGCCAAGGGGCCCAGGCCACCATGTAAACATCCCAGCCTTGCTGCGGGGCACTATCCACCCATCTGCCCTGCCGTGCCAGCCCAGGACCCCTGTCCCCCAGCAATCTTTGGACACGATTAAGCACCTAAGAATAGACAAGGCAGGAGGATGGTGGATTTGAGGCTGGGTAGACAGTGCCCTAAGAGTCTTTAGCCATCACCATCAAGGGCTAGCTGGAGGCAGAGCCCCTCCAAGGACATCCAGACTCTTCCCTGAAGCACCCAAAGCAGGCAGGCCACAGGACCACAGTCCCAAGCCATTTCCAATGCCCCTGACCCTAGAGCAGTGTCATTTGTAGCTGCACCGAAAAAGCAGAGACCCTCAGCCCCACCCTACCCTAAGCCTGTGCAGCTTGCCTTTGGGAAACAGGCCCAAGGAATGAGTGCTATGCTCTTAGCTCTTGGCTGGGTAATAATCAACTGAGCCTGGAGTGGGGGGAGGGGGCCGTGGGGGGTGAAGGCCCAGGCCAGCAGCCGGCTCAACAAACAAGAAAAGTCATCAGATCCCCCACTCCTCATCCCTGCTCACTCGCTCACTCGCTCTCTCCCCCACCTCTCCATCCTCGGCTGCCCAGCCCCCTCCCTGGACCCACTCACTCACACAGAGGGCCAGCCAGGCCCAGGCAAAGGGAGATGGTGGTCCAGGCCGTGGGGGAGCCAAGGGCTTTGGCCAGAGGCTGTGAGCGGCAGGGTGAGGGAGGGAGGGTAGGCGACGGGGGTGGCACCGAGAGCCACCCTGCAGCTCAGAGCTCGGATGACTGAGCAGGCAGATATCCCGGCAACAGGGAACAAAAGCCCCCGACAGCACTCCGGGCTTCCAGTGCCCTGTGGCTGGTGTCCCAGAGCCGCAGCCGCCTGGGCAGAGCAGCGTGTCTGTCCCCACCTCCTCTCCCCTGCCAGAGAAAAGATGGGGGGCGTGCAGGAGCACCAGGTGCCACTTCGTCTCCCCATCCCCACTGACCCAGCGGTTCCTCTCTCTCTCACTCTCTCCCTGCACCCAGAATTCAATCCGCCACAATCTGTCTCTGAACAAGTGCTTCATCAAAGTGCCTCGGGAGAAGGACGAACCAGGCAAGGGCGGCTTCTGGCGCATCGACCCCCAGTACGCGGAGCGGCTGCTGAGCGGGGCTTTCAAGAAGCGGCGGCTGCCCCCTGTCCACATCCACCCAGCCTTTGCCCGCCAGGCTGCGCAGGAGCCCAGCGCTGTCCCCCGGGCCGGGCTGCTGACGGTGAACACCGAGGCCCAGCAGCTACTGCGGGAGTTCGAGGAGGCCACCGGGGAGGCAGGCTGGGGTGCAGGCGAGGGCAGGCTGGGGCATAAGCGCAAACAGCCACTGCCCAAGCGAGTAGCCAAGGTCCCGCGGTCCCCCAGCACCCTGCTGCCCACCCCAGAGGAGCAGGGTGAGCTGGAACCCCTCAAAGGCAACTTTGACTGGGAGGCCATCTTCGACACCGGCACTCTGGGCGGGGAGCTGGGTGCGCTGGAGGCCCTGGAGCTGAGCCCACCTCTGAGCCCCGCCTCACACGTGGACGTGGACCTCACCATCCACGGTTGCCACATCGACTGCCCCGCCACCTGGGGGCCTTCGGTGGAGCAGGCTGCCGACAGCCTGGACTTCGACGAGACCTTCCTGGCCACATCCTTCCTGCAGCACCCCTGGGACGAGAGCGGCAGTGGCTGCCTGCCCCCGGAGCCCCTCTTTGAGGCCGGGGACGCCACCCTGGCCTCCGACCTGCAGGACTGGGCCAGCGTGGGGGCCTTCTTGTAAGAGGCCAGGCCCTGCCCCACCTCTGGACAGTGCCCAAGTCAGGGCCTAGAACTACCCCCCAACACAGGTCCACAGACATCCCACCACCCAGGCAGGGGCTGGGCCAGGGCTCCAAGGCTGGCCCCACAAGGCCACATGGCCACCAGCCCCAGCTGCCATCAGATTCAAGCCCAGGAGGCTGAGAACGAGGGCCCAGGACCAGAATCGCTGCCTCCTCTCCCCAGCCCCCCTTGTACACACAGTGTTTCATTGCTCCGCATCTTCCCAGCCCCAGAAACCAGCTAAAGGGCCCTTCACCGTGAGAGCCTAGGCCTGGAGGGGCCCGGGTCAGGCTGGGGAGGAACAGAACCGGGCCCTCCCAGAGCACCTCCGCTTCCCCCCTGCTTCCCCAGGTCTCTATCCAGAGAGAATCCCCCGGTACCACAAATGCTAATTAGATGACAGCAAATTAACCCCCTGGAGGCTTCTCCCGGCAGAGCCTCCCTGGGGCCGGGGGCAGGCAGTGGATGGGGCAGAGCTGAGCAGAATATGGACTGGGGGAGGGGGCAGAGAGAGGAGATCAAAATGAGGTGGGGGCACAGGGTTGGGCAAGGAGATCCTCTGTAAGGCCTCTGGGATCTTTGCCTGGCCCCTAATCTTTAAGCCCAACTTGAAGCTGAGAGCAGCAGGAAGTTCGGATTTGGCGGTTTGGGGGCCGGGGCATCCAAGCTGTAGAGCGCAGGACAGACACTAATGTAGTGAGTGTAGCTGTAGCTGAGGCTTAACTGGGAGGGCCACCGAGCTTGCTGGAACTACTGGGACCAAGAAGGGGTAACCCCATGCCCCTGCCTGCATTCCTCGGGGGCGTGGGGCATGCCTTGCTCCACCTGGATCCCCTGGGCTGCGTCCCACATCCACCCTCCTGCCCCTTGGGGCAATTTAACCTTTTTCATGGAAGTTATTTACAATGAAAAGTTTTTAAAAATAAAATTTTTAAAAATCTAAATATGGCTCCTCTCCAAACTTTCTCTGGGAACAGGTGAGGGCTCAGTGTTCGGGAGGGGCAGCGCCTCTCTTTGCTGGAGTGAGGGATGACGGAGAGGAAGATGCGGGGGCACTTAGGGCCTGCAAAGAACACTGACAAACTCCCCATGACCTCAGCATCCCCAGGGAGGAAGGGACTGAGGGGTGGCTCTCGGATGTCCCCTGGAGCCTAGGCCTCGGTGGCTCCATCCGTGCAATGGGGAGACCGAGGCCCACAGCCCTGGGGGATCAGGAGACAAAGGGAGGAGGAGTGGCCCCCGCCCCCAGACCCGGGGAACTCAAAGGCTAAGTGTGTCCTGGGCTCGGCCCCTGCTGTCCCCCGCTGCGAGGGCTTGCCCGGGCCGGCCTGCCCCAGTCGGCCATCCCCGGCCTGGGCTGATCTCCAGCACCTCCCTCACTTGGTCCTCTCCTGGAGGGACCCAGCCCCAGGGCCCTCACTTCCCACACAACCTGGCCCAACACAGGTTTGGGGAGGAGGAAGGCCACCAGGGAAAGGAGTGAGCTCAGACCCGCCCCTCTCACCTACAGTGGCAGGAGCCAGACTACCAGAGTTCTGATGGGGAAACTGAGGCACGGGAAATTTGTGTCTGGGTGACAGCCAGCACCTTTCAATCCCCTTCCCCTTGCTTTGCCTGGGAGCCACCTCCCAACTCAGTCCTCGCCACATATACACCCTCACGGGTGCACGACACCTCCAGAGAGCCACTTCCTTGCACACAAGCTCGCACACGGGCGCACACACACAGGGGCACAAACAGGCAACGTCCCAAGCATTCCTGTCCAGCCTCCACGGACCCCTTTCTCCCAAAGCCCCTTTCTTTCTCCATCCTCGAGGTTGGCTCTAGGCCAACCTGGCATTCCCCTGCTAACTGGCTGCTTTCACTTGCTAATTATTCTAAATACTGCAGGAGGGCACGCAGCCTGCAGGTCCAGGAAGGCAGGCTGAGGGCTGCCTCAATTCCCTTCACCCCGCAAGCGACTCCCTCTCCTTCTCCCCACTGTCCACCCGCTTCCTCTTCATGGACCTCAGCATTGGGGAACAAGGTGGGCTCCAGCCTTTTCCCCACAGGATCAGCCTCCCGCTTTGGACTGACAGGCGGGGCGTGTAGCTGTGTGCCCCAGGCCTGTGCTGGGGGGAAGAGGGGCAATGTCTGGGGCAAGCAGGACCCCCTACTGGGGGAGCACCAGGCCTGAGAAGCAGATCAAGGTTTGCCCCAGCTTGACAGTCACCTGGAGGCTCCTGAAAAATCCCACTGCCATTCTCCTGCCTCAGCCTCTCGAGTAGCTGGGACTACAGGCGCCTGCCACCACGCCCGGCTAATTTTTTGGATTTTTAGTAGAGACGGGGTTTCACCATGTTAGCCAGGATGGTCTTGATCTCCTGACTTCGTGATCTGCCCGCCTCAGCCTCCCAAAGTGCTGGGATTACAGGCGTGAGCCACCACACCCAGCCTCTCCAGATAATTTTTAAAATCAGCCAGGCATGGAGGTGTGCATCTGTGGTCCCAGCTACTCTCTACACAGGAGGCTGAGGCAGGAGAATTGCCTGAGCTGAGCCCACGAGGTCAAGGCTTCAGTGAGCTGTGATTGCACCACTGCATTCCTGCATGGGTGGCAGAGTAACACCATGTCTCAAAAAAAAAAAAAAAAAAAAAAAATCAGGAAATTAACATTGGCCTGATAATCCCATCTAATCCACAGACCCCATTCAAACTCTGCAGATTGCCCCATCACGCTCCTCCCTGTGCCAGCATCCCAATCCGAGATCACTGTTCATTCACTGTCCTATCTCTTTGGAGCTGTGTGGCTTTGAGCTCATAACTCAAGTTCCCTGGGCAGGTTCCTCATCTTTTTTCATTCTAACCTGCAACCTCCACTTTTGGGGTAACCAGCCCCTGCTGCATGTGACAGCCCCCCCCGAACCACCTCTTTTTGTTTTGCTTTGTTTTGAGACAGAATCTTGCTTTGTCGCTCAGGCTGGAGTGCAGTGGCACAAACTCGGCTTACCGCAACCTCTACCTCCCAGGTTCAAGCGATTCTCCTGCCTCAGCCTTCTGAGTAGCTGGGATAACAGGCGTGCACCACCATGCCTGGATAATTTTGTATTTTTAGTAGAGACGGGGTTTCACCATGTTGGCCAGGCTGGATCCTCAAGTGATCCGCCCGCCTCGGGCTCCCAAAATGCTGGAATGTCAGGAGTGAGCCATCGCGCCCAGCCCCACTTCACTTTAAGTGTTGGGGGAAGCCCATTCCCAAAGCACAGAGCCACCCTTCTGTCCCAGAATTTCCTGCCTCTTCCCCATTCTGTCTTCCCACTGTAACCCCCCGCTAGGAATGTGATGGAGAGGGTGGGGAGGGCCAGGATGTGGGAGGAAAGGCCAGGAGCTCAGACCTTGCACGGCTCCCCTTCCCTCCCCAGGGCACATCCTGTTCCATAGGACAGGCCACCCGGGGCCCAGTGACTCTCAGGTCTGGAAGGTCCCCAGGGATCCCCCTCAACCCCGCACTTTATGCTCCGCTGGGATGAACTCTTCAGGCCCCCTGCAGAGCTGAGCTCCATCTGGGGCAGGAGCCAGGAATGGCTCTCCACCTCCTCCCCTGCCCCAGGACCCAGACTTGCTGGAAGAGGGTGAGCTGGAGGGCAGGAAGGAAGGCGGGGCGGTGGAGGGTCAGGTGCACCTCCCTCCTGGGCTGAAGTCCAAAGGTAAATAGGTGTAGGTGCGCTCCCGGCAGGGGGCAGTGGGCTGGTCCCTTGGGGCAGGCCTGGGCCTGTCGGGGGTAGGGACGTGGGGAGGGGCCGCCAAGCCAGCCTTGTTAACAATGGGGTGGGGGAGGAGCCTGGGTCCTGCTGACACTTTCTTGTTTGATGAGAAGGAAAACACAGGTGACAAGACGGCAGGCGGGGGGCGGGGGAGGGGTGCACCTCGAGCAGGGGAGGGGGCTTTGTGAGCCCCCTCATCCAAAGCCTCACTGACTGGTGTGAGCTGAGGAGCAAGTGAAGCGCAGGAGGCCCTCAGGGGCTGCCTTCTTCCCGGGGCACCTGTGTCTGCTCCACTCTGTGGCTCCCAGGTGGGCAGGTCAGAGCTACCGGGCGTGCTGGGGCTTGAACCTTCCCTGTCTGCGTCAGAAGTTGGCAGGGGCCACCTGGAAGGACATTGTCCCTCAGAAGCCAGCCAGCCTGAACTGCAGGGCAAGGAGAGGTGGGGGTACCATAATGGAGGGGGCTGTCAGGGCTGAGGGTCTCCCTACTGGCCCCTGATAGCCTTCCAGCACAGTCCTGAACTGACTCCCACCAGCCCCTCACCTGCCCTTGGGCCGCACCACCTTGTTCTGAGGACAGAGAGGTCTGAGCCCCAGGACCCGCGCTCCCAGGAAAGCAGGAGTTCCAGGAATTGGAGAGGTGTGCACACCTCCACGAAGCCCACCCCGCCCACAGCCCCCAGAGCCCTCTGAAGTCAGAGCCGCAGCGGGATTGAGGTGGGCAGCCCTCCCAATGCTGCTGTTTGCCCAGGGAATTAAGCTGAGGTGGGGCAGCTGCCCACAGCTCTCCCCTTGCCCAGCCAGCCGCAGGCTCCCTCTGCAGCCCCGCACCCCCACCAGCTGCCCTGCCTCTCTTCCTGCCTAACCTTGGGCACCAAGCCCTGTCCCCATCCCCACTGAGCAACAGAGTGCCTTCAGTTTCCTTTGAGTGAACTGTGTCCATGAGTTGGGCAGGGGGCAAGGAGGGGCAGACTGGGATACAGACCCTACCTCCTAAGCCCACAGGTCTGCAGACCCCTGTGGGAAGATGACCTGTCTTGCTCATTCCTACCTTCGAAGCATCACAGCCCCCAACGTGTTAAGTATTTTTTGAATAAGTGAATGAATAAATGTGCTGGCTGGCAGATCAACGCAAGATAGAAAAGCAGCCGAGAAGCCAGATAGTCAACACCCAGGGGTTCTCCAGTCCCTGGGCTGGGAACACTCCTGAGGCCTCTGGAGGCAGTGGTTTGACCCAAGGGCGTGCAGAGGTAGAAAGCATTCTGGCCCAGGGAGAACTCTGAGGAAAGCCCCAAGGTGCCCGGTTCTGGAATTGAGCGAGGGGACAGACTGTTGACCCTGTGGATTTGGGGGCCTCTCATGTGGAAGTGAGAACAGAGGAAGGGGAGTGGCAAGGACCACCACTAGCAAACCAGGGGACCAGGGAGGAGGAGGCAAAGCCGAGAGGGAGTGGGGAGGACGCCTGGGAACTGTGGCAGGGGGAGCCCCTGCACTCGCACACCTGTTCCCCACCGCCCTGAAGGGAGCACCCACAGTGCTGAGTGCCGCAGGGCAGCCTGAGTGGGGGCAGCGGAAGCCAGCATTGGCCCTGGAGGTCCCGGCGGCCTCCCACGGGGCCATTTCCTTAGTGCAGTTGATGGGGTGCGGGGAAAGTGAGAGCAGGCAGCAAACTCCAGCTCCAAATGGGGAGAAAGGAAGGAGAGGGTGCGGACAGGGGTGAGGGCAGACTCAAGGAGAACTTAGAGATGGGAGGCCTGAGGGCATTTGAAGGAAAGAAGGGGTACGGGTGCCCCCGAGGGGTTGGCAGTGCTGAGAGAGCTCCTGGTGGGAGCAGGAGGAAGAGGGTCTCAGAGGAGGCAGGAAGGATGAGCGCTGGCCCCTTTCCTGGAGAGGGAAGAGGAAGAGGATGGGCAGGGAGTGGGGCTGTGTCAGGGTGAACAGGAGGGTGTGGGGGGCTCTGGCTGGTGTGCGGAACTACAGGGTATAAGGGGCGGAAGTGCGGAGGAGCAGGTCTGGAGTAAATTGGAAGGGCACTCGGGAGCAAGGGGAGCAGAGAGGAGGGACAGGAGCTCTGAGGGGAGCAGGGGCCCCAGGAGGTCAGGGTGGCTGCCCTGCACCCAGCTCGCAGGGTGAGGCTGGAGGCTGGAGATTCTCAGCTGCAGGAGAGGAAGGCCAGGGTCCCAGGTGCTGCTGGACACTGGTCAGTCACTTACCTGGTGACCTGGTTCCTTACACCTTTGAGCTGAGTCAGGGAGGGGCAACAAAGAAGGAAGGAGACCCGGTCTTGGGGAGCCTTTCTAACCCACCGAGCTGGGAGGCCCACAGCCTTACGCATGGGACTCACAGACTCTGAGGCTAACATGTTTGGGCACTGCAGCTTCAGGGCAGGAATCCTGTTCTCGGAGCTTTGCTCATGAGGTATGGTTCCTTTTCCAAGACGAGTCTCCTAGAACCCTCCTTCATTACCCAGAAGCCTCTCCGGCGCCCCTCAAACATGCTATGGGCACCTCAACTCTCCGTATGCCTGGCCAGATTCCCCTTCTCCCTGTGTGGGCCTTCCTCACGCGGCATTCCCTCACTCAGGACTGGCACCCCCAGCCAGTTGTCTCCCAGCCCACTGCCCTCGCCCAGTATGTTCTCTACCTGACAGCCACCGGGCCTTTCTTTTTTCTTTTTCTATTCTTTTTTTTTTTTTTTTTTTAGTGGAGTCTTGCTCTGTCACCCAGGCTGGAGTGCAGTGGTGTGATCTCGGCTCACTGCAAACTCCACCTCCTGGGTTCAAACGATTATCTTGCCTCAGTCTTCCGAGTAGTTGGGATTACAGGCGTCCACCACCACACCCGGCTAATGTTTTGTATTTTCAGTAGAGATGGGGTTTCACCATGTTGGCCAGGCTGGTCTTGAACTCCTGACCTCAGGTGATCCACCCACCTCGGCCTCCCAAAGTGCTGGGATTACAAGTGTGAGCCACCGCACCCTGTCTCTTTTTCTATCTTTTTTTTTTTTTTTTCTTTGAAACAGAGTCTCTCACTCTTGTCCAGACTGGAGTGCAGTGGCACAATCATAGGTCACTGCAGCCTCGACTTCCTGGGTTTAAGTGATCCTCCCAGCTCAGCCTCCCGAGTAGCTGGGACTAGAAGCACATGCCACCACGCCTGGCTGTTTTTAAATTTTTTGTGGAGATGAGGTCTCACCAGGTTGCCCAGGCTGGTCTCAAACTCCTGGGCTCAAGTGATCCTCCTGCCTCAGCCTCTGAAAGTGCTCAGATTACAGGTGTGAGCCAGCCACCTTGCCAGGCTTTTTTTTTTTTTTTTTTTTTTTTTTGAGATGGAGTCTTGTTCTGTCCCCAGGCTGGAGTACAGTGGCTCGATCTCAGCTCACTGCAAGCTCCACCTCCCGGGTTCACGCCATTCTCCTGCCTCAGCCTCCCGAGTAGCTAGGACTACAGGTGCCCGCCACCACGCCTGGCTAATTTTTTTTTTGTATTTTCAGTAGAGACGGGGTTTCACCATATTAGCCAGGTCTCAATCTCATGACCTCGTGATCCGCCTGCCTCAGCCTCCCAAAGTGCTGGGATTACAGGTATGAGCCACCACGCCCGGCCTTTTTTTCCTTTTTTTAAGGAAAAATTTTTACCTCATAACAGTACATGCACCTGGAATAAATATCAATCTTAAAAAGACTTAGTATGTTAAAAAGTTTAAAAAAAAACACAAAAGGTCACTAGCTGTTCCTTCAGGTCCTGCTCCTCTGGTAACTATAACCAACCACTTTCAGTTCTTTCACTGGTTCAAGTAATCCCTGCTGTTCTTTTATTGTGTGTGTGTGTGTGTGTGTATGTGTGTGTGTGTGACAGAGTCTCACTGTGTCACCCAGACTGGAGTGCAGTGACACGATCTTGGCTCACTGCAACCTCTGCCTCCTGGATTCAAGTGAGTCTCCTGCCTCAGCATCTCGAGTAGCTGGGATTACAGGTGTGCACCACCACACCTGGCTAATTTTTGTATTTTTGGTAGAGATGTGGTTTCGTCATGTTAGTCAGGCTGGTCTTGAACTCTGGACCTTGTGATCCACCTGTCTCAGCCTCCCACAGTCCTGGGGTTACAGGCGTGAGCCACTGCGCCCGGCCTATTTTGTTCTTATTGAGGTAAAATTCATGTACAATTAAATGAGCTGATTTTAAGTGTACTGTTCAAACCATTTTGACTAATATATATCAAAACACAGAAAATTTCCTCATGCCCCTTTCCAGGGGATCCCTACCATCACCCCATACCTAAGCAACCACTCATTTGATTTCTATTGCCATCAGTCAGTTTTGCCTGTTCTAGACTTTCCTAACAATGTCACCAGACAGTTTGTACTTTGTGTTCAGCTTCTTTCACTCAGCATGTTATTTTTGGAATTTCACTATGTCGTTGCATGCATCAGTAGTTTGTTCCTCTTCATGGCTGAGTAGTATTTCATCAGCTGATGGTAGCTGTTTGTTTATCCAGTCTCCTCTTGATGGATATCTGGGTTGTTTCCAGTTTTGATCTATTGTGAATAAAGTTGCTATGAACAGTCTTGTACAAGGCTTTTTGTCATATAGCTTTGTTTAAAAACAATCCCTTTACTTTTCATTTGGATAGAGTTTGGGAAGTGAAGACATATATGTGTATAACGTATCTGCCATGTCCAACAGGACTACCCTGAGTTGATTCTTTTTTTTTTTTTTTTAAGACGGACTCTCGCTCTGTCGCCCAGGCTGGAGTGCAGTGGCCGGATCTCAGCTCACTACAAGCTCTGCCTCCCGGGTTCATGCAATTCTCCTGCCTCAGCCTCCCGAGTAGCTGGGACTACAGGCACCTGCCAACTCGCCCAGCTAGTTTTTTGTAATTTTTTTTTTTTTTTTTTTTAGTAGAGACGGGGTTTCACCGTGTTAGCCAGGATGGTCTCGATCTTCTGACCTCGTGATCCGCCCGTCTCGGCCTCCCAAAGTGCTGGGATTACAGGCTTGAGCCACGGCGCACGGCCTCTTTATTTTTTATTTTTGAGATGGAGTCTTGTTCTGTTGCCCAGGCTGCAGTGCAGTGGTGCGATCTCAACTCACTGCAACCTCCACTTGCCAGGTTCAAGTGATTCTCCTGCCTCAGCCTCCCCGGTAGCTGGGGACTACAGGTGCATGCCATCATGCCCGGCTAATTTCTGTATTTTTAGTAGAGACGAGACAGGCTTTCACCATGTTGCCTGGGCTGGTCTTGCACTCCTGATCTCAAGTGGTCTGCCCACCTCAGCCTCCCAAAGTGCTGGAATTGGAGGCCGAGCCACTGCACCCAGCCCCTGAGTTGATTCTTCAAAGAGGTGGCCCAGGTATCCAGCAGGAGTGCAGGGAGGAAAAGAGTTTCAGGCAGAAGGAGGGGAGTGAGCAAAGGCATGGAGGTGGGACGCTGCCAGTTTGCCCAGGGGGCTGCTAGCCTCTCAGTGCTAGGGAAGGTAAGGGGCCAGGGTGACCCTTTTCAAGTGCAGCTCTGGCCACATCACTCCTCTGCTAACAGTGCAGTGAGTTCCCTGGCCTGCAGAAGGAGCTTCAGTTCCCCTAAGCTCCATCAAGATCTGACTCCCGCTCACCCCTCATCTTCCACCTCCCCTGCCCTCTGTGACCAGTCACACTAAGGCACCACTCAGAATCACTATTTCCACTCTTCCTGTCCCAATGCCTGCCCTCTACCTTGAATGACCACCCTCCCGCTCTCCCGCTTCACCTGGGTAACACTTTTCAGGACTTAGTTCCAGAGTCCCCAGTCCTGGTCTCCACCTGGGTTAGGTGTCGGCTCTGGGCTCCCATGGCATCCTCAACATACCCCACCTGCCAGAGCCCAGGACAGCAGGCGCATGATATTGATGACCATACAGTGGCCAGCGAGGTTGTCAATCCCCTTCCCAAGTGGTTCTCTTGGCCCCTCTCTGTGTCTAGCACCTGAAGGAGATGTGAAGAGGTGCGGGGGGGTGGAAATAAACCAGCCCGCAGGGTGCATGTCACCATGCCATCCAAGCCCAGGTCTGAAAACCCAGGTGTGAGCCTTTTCTCTCAGTGTGGCTGGTGACACCTGCAGAGGGAGGGTTCTCCCTGCATCGCCATCCTGGCAGAACTTGTGCCAGCCTTTTTGGCCCTTCTCTTTGAGCAGGCAATTGGTAACACACATCGGGGTCCCCAGGTTGGTACCTGAACCAACGTCAGCTCTGGCAATGCCACCTCTCAGAAGAGTGGCCCTGGCTGGAGCAGAGTCGGGGCTGGGGGTCCCTGGACACTTGCTCTGCCCCTAGCTGGCCAGAGTTCCAGAAAACCCACATCTCACAGTCCACCCTTGACCCTGAGCCCTTTTATCTGGTGGGTCTAGAACACAGTTTGGGGGATGACCTCCATCACAATCCCTTTCCCTGCTTCACCCCTGCAGCCTGGTGAATGCCTCCAGGGCAGAGGACAAGTGCAGGGGGCTTCCATTCCTGCCTGCCCAGTACCCGTGCCCCTTGCCTGCTGCCAGCACAGACTGCCCACCGTGGGGCTCCTGGGTAGAGGACAAGTGTGGGGGCCTCTGTTCCTGCCTGCCCAGGACCTGTGCCCCTTGCCTGCTGCCAGCACAGACTGCCCACTGTGGCGCTCCTGGCTGCTTTCTGTGGTTCAGGTTTGTTGGGGGAAGCACCTGGGCTGGGTCCTGAGCTCTGGGAGGCACCATATCAGCTGGCTGGGCCTCTGGCAGACCCCAGCTCCAAGTCTGGTCCTGGGGAGCTGCAGGCCCAGATTCCTTGAGGGGTGCGGGTGGGAGGCAGGGGTTTGTCTGTTTGCCCTTTTGTGGGAGGCAGGAGCAGCTGGAGTAGCCCTCAATGACAACAGCAAACACCTGTCATCTGCAGGCGGCCTCAGGAGCCTTCTAGTGTCACCTATAGCTGAATAGAATGAGGCACAGAGAGGCACAGCTCTGAGGATGGTGGCACAGGAGAGGCTGGCTTCTCATGGGCACTGCCGGCTGGGGGACCCATGTGGACAACTGCCACGTCTCCACTCACCACATCAGCATCTGTGTCTCCCTGCTGGACTGGGAGCTCCGGGAGGGCAGAGGCAGTGTGCAGTTCTCTGTGGCACCTGGCCGGAGTCAGGTATGGCACACGCTTGGTGCTTAGCAGAGCATGGCAGCATGGATAGGGGGGCAGGATACACCCCAATTCTCACAATGACTTACTGGCAGAGCCAGATCCAAAAGTCGGATTTTTCAGCTGGGCAGATAGCGTGGAACTATCAGGAAGGCAGCTCAGGAGGCTGGGCGTGGTGGCTCTCGCCTGTAATCCCAGCACTTTTGGAGGCTGAGACGGGGTGGGGTGGGGCGGGGGATCACCTGAGGTCAGGAGTTCGAGATCAGCCTGGCCAACACAGTGAAACCCCATCTGTACTAAAAATTAAAAAATGAGCCGCATGCGGTGGTGCATGCCTGTAGTCCCAGCTACTTGGGAGGCTGAGGCAGGAGAATCGCTTGAACCCGAGAGGTGGAGGTTGTAGTGAGTTGAGATTGTGCCACTGCACTCCAGCCTGGGCTACAAGGGTGAAGCTCTGAAAAAGAAAAAGAAGGAAGGAAGGAGGGAGGGAGGGAGGGAAAGAAAGAGAGGAAGAGAAGAAAGAGAAAGAAAGAAAGAAGGAAGGAAGGGGGGGAGGAGAGAGAGAGAGAGAGGAGCAAAGCAAGGCCACTCAGGCCTGTCCCGCCTGTCCCTCTGCCCTCAGGGGCCCAGGCCTCACCTCCAGCCCAGCCTCCTCCCTGGCCTCATTAAAAAGCCCTTACTGAAGAAGAAGTGTGAGTGGAATCCCGCCAGGTAATACAAGCTGAGATATCTCTGCTCATTCATTCATTTATTTCAGGCAGACAGTAGGACCCTTCCGTGAGTGTGAACGACACGCAAACCCACAGAGCAAGAGCACACTGGGGACTCCCTTCAGGGTTATCTCACTCAATCCCCTGCCTCAGGGCAGCTATCCACTCAGGGAATGAGGCCTCCTGGTTTCCAACCGCAGGGGCAGGATCTCAGTCCTGGGGCTGAGGGGAACGGTGGTGGAAACCTGACTCTCGGCTTGCTCCCGGGCAGGGCTTCCCTGTGCCCTCCCGCCCCCAGCCAGCAGCCTGTGTCTTCTCGTTTACCGCCCAAGGCACCGCACTCTCCTTATTTGAGGCCCCCAGGCCACTCCTGCCAGGCAGCTCACTCCTCCCAGGCTCCTCTCCAAACACAGTGCAACCTCAGCTGACGCGGGGGCCCCAGGGCCACTCTGCCTCCACTTCCGCCACACTCAGCCGTCCTCTCCGACACCCCTGGCCCCCTCCCTACTTCCCAGCTTTCCTTCCATAAGGCCGGTCGCTGTCCTGAGGCCCCCTTCTCCCATCCTTCAAAATCCAGTCCATACGCCTGTGCCTCGGCCTCCCTGAAACGCCCCATAGCTGTGGCTGTTCCCCCAACCCTGGCCACAGCCTTGTGTCTCTCCTGTGGCCTGGATAACCGAGGCCTGCAGCGCACCCCAAATTCCCACGTTTCCAAGAAAACCATCTTATTCGGGCTCTCCTCTCTCTTCCTGCTTCCTGCCTCGCTGAGTTCGTGAACAAATGAACGAACCTGCCCCACTCGGGAAAGATTCCGCCTGGCGGGGGCCTGTGAGGGGCCCTTCCTGAGGACAGCGCCACCCGCCGCTTCCGTCCCTCTCCCCACCGCAGCCCGGCACGGAGAAAGCGCTGAGTCACGTTCCGGGCACGCGGCCCCCGGGGAGCCAAGCCTCAGGGGCGCGCCTGGGCCTGTGGGGGCTCCTGGGCCTGCTGGGGCAGCGCCTGGGCCCGCGATGGGGGTCGCCTGCACCCGCTCCCGCTGCCCAGCGCAGCCCCCGCATCATCCCAGGTTGCCTGGAGCCACAGGCCGGGCAGCAGCGGGTGCCAGCGGCTAACGCCACCGCGGCTTGCCAGCCGAATCCCCCTTCCGGACTGGTTCAGAGGAATGGGGAATGGGGGGCGCGAGAAGCCCCCAGCAGGCTGCCCTGACCCCTGATTTCCTGCCCAACCCCCAGGTCGGGTTCCCGGGGGGCCTCTGGATGCCCCCTCGTTGTTTGCTTCCCCTCCCGTCTCCACGGTCCCTCCCTCTTCAGCGCCCCCTCTTGCCCCCGTTCTGTCCCCACCCATGCCCCCGGCCCCTAGGACTTTCCCTTCCCCTGCACCCTGGACCTTCTCAGAGGTTCCAGCTGCCCTAGCGCGGTGGAGGCCAAGGGTGGAGTGGGGCGCCCCCTCGCGGCCCGGCCCGGCCCGGCCCGGCCCGGGCTCGCCTCACCTCCCCGCCTGCCGAAGCCCTCCCGGAGTACTCCGGGTTCAACCCCTGAGCACGGCGGTAGGAGAGCGCCCCCCTGCGGCACAGCCACGTCCACGAAACCCCTCCCGGGGTTCTAGAAAGCGGAGGCCTCCGGTAATAGGGGCTAAGGCTGGGCCAGGGGGACAGGGACAGGCCCTCCCAGCTCCTCCCCTGCCGAGCCGGGAGGGTTGAGGGAGAGGGGGAGAGGGGGGTGAGTGTGTGTGTGTGTGGTGTGTGTCGTGCAGGTAAGGGGCCATGGCCTAGGACAGCTGGGCAGTGAGTGACAAGTGCCTGATGGGTTGCTCTTCCTTCATTTTACAGGCCAGGAAGTCTTCCTGCGGTGGGGTCTGCAGAACCAGTAGAATCCCTCCTGGGGCCACCACGTTCCTGGCACCATTCTGAGCCTTTGTAATGCTAATCTCCTGTCGTGAGTGCCTCGGGAGGGTTGGGGGACTGTAATATTGTTGTCCGTGCAGAAGGAAAGACCGAGGTGCAGAGAGATGTCTAGAAGGTGCTAGAAGGTAAGTATCCAGCCCTGGTATCACTGCCTGGTGATTTCGTTTCATTCATCTTCACAAATGGCCTCACCGGGTGAGTCCAGGGGCCAGGAGGCTCAAGATGCTGTCAATGACTCGGGACTGTTTGGGGGCAGATAAGAGGAGGTAAGGGGTTCTGCAGGTTCTGGATAAATTGATCAGAACTCAGAACACATTTCTAAGCAGTGATCATTAGCTGCAGAAGCTGATTTTGTTCCTAACATACTCCAACTACAGCTGGAAAGGCCAGGGAAGAACCAGAGTGGGCACCGGCTAACATTTCTTGAGCGCCTACTAGGTACCAGGCCCTTTATATGCGCCATGTCACTTAATTTACCTCAAATCCAAGGGGCCTTTGTGGCGTGTTATTCAGAAGTCACAGGGCTAATCAGGGCAGGGCTGGGATCAGACTGGGCCTGTCTGGCCTCTCACCTGGGTTATTTTTCCTCCACTCGGCAGTTCATAGCACCAGCTGTGATTTGGACAGAAATCAGCTGCCACGTGCAACATTCTCCCATGGGAACGTATGTCCACAGCACCTATCTCAGGGCCCAAATCCCTCCTGCCCCACAGCCCTCTCCTGGGACCTGCCTTGGATAAGATGAGAAATTGGGATGGGAGGTGTGGGAGGCGGGGCAGGGTGTGCAGGTCTCTGGCCACACAGAGAAGCGTGAAGGGATACAGATTCCTCCCAACACATCTCCTGGCCTAGGTGTTTCTGCTGCCCACAAGTAGGTTGCTGTGATTCTCAGGTCAGAGAGGCTCTCGGTTGCCTCAAAAGCTGCACCCTCGGCTGGGCATGGTGGCTCACGCTTGTAATTCCAACACTTTGGGAGGCCAAGTCAGGTAGATCACCTGAGGTCAGGAGTTCGAGATCAGTCTGACCAATATGGTGAAAGTCTGTCTCCACTAAAAATACAAAAACAATTGGTCGGGCGTGGTAGCAGGTGCCTCTAGTCCCAGCTTCTCAGGAGGCTGAGACAGGACAATTGCTTGAACCTGGGAGACAGAGATTGCAGTGAGCTGAGATCGTGCCACTGCACTCCAGCCTGGGCGACAGAGCGAGACTCTGTCTCAAAAAAAAAAAAAAAAGCTGCACTCTGACCTCCTTCACTTTGTCTTCCCTGGGACGTGTATGCCATCCCTTTGATCCTCCTTCCGCACCCCTGCGCCTCCTCCTGGAGTTAGCCTTCATGCACTTGTTTATTTGTTCATCATAGATTTACTGGGTACCCTGAACACCCTCTGGGTCGGGCCAAGGCCAGGTGCTGGGTAGGCACCCTTTAGAGGGCCCGCTGAGCCTTCTGGTCACGCCTGGCGATTCCATCAGCCCTGGCCCGGCACCCCTCTTGTTTGTGTCACTCAGGTGTGAAGACCTGTTGCCCGTGCCTGTATTTGATCTGCCCCCAGTGGGGCTCCTGCTGGCTTAGCCTTTCCTCTCTCCAGCTCTGCCTGTGAGGTCCAGGAATCCTTCTAGGCAGAGGACCCTGCTCTGCTGGGCACCTCGCAGGCTCCGCAGGAGGTTTCTGGCTTCCAGCACCTCTTCACCTTGCTCACACTTTGCCTTCACCCTTCAAGCAGGCATGATTCCTTGGTGATGCCCCAGACTCTATAAGGACTTGAATTCAAATCAGTTTGCTGGGGGGCAGGCGCAGTGACTCATGCCTGTAATCCCAGCACTTTGGGAGACTGAGGTGGGCGGATCACAAGGTCAAGAGATTGAGACCATCCCGGCCAAGGTGGCGAAACCCCGTCTCTACTAAAAATACAAAAATACAAAAATTTTTACAAATTACAAAAATTAAAAATACAAAAATTAGCTGGGCATGGTGGCGTGCACCTGTAGTCCCAACTACTCAGGAGGCTGAGGCAGGAGAATTGCTTGAACCCGGGAGGCGGAGTTGCAGTGAGCCGAGATTGCACCACTGCACTCCAGCCTGGGCAACAGAGTGAGACTCCATCTCAAAAAAAAAGAAAAAAGAAAAAAGAAAGAAAGTCTGATAAACATAAATCAAATATGAATAAATGAAAGAATTAAAACTCCAGTGGCATAAAATAGCAACAATAAATGAAATTAAACCACATATTTTTTTTCAAGACAGGGCCTTGCTCTGTCACCTGGGCTGCAGTGCAGTGGTACAATCAATGTTCATTGCAGCCTCAACCTTTCAGGTTCAAGTGATTCTCCCGCCTCAGCCTCCCAAGTAGCTGGGACCACAGGAGCGTGCCACCATGCCCAGCTAATTTTTGTATTTTTTGCAGAGATAGGGTTTTGCCATGTTGCCCTTGCTAATCTCAAACTCCTAAACTCAGGCAGTCCACCCAAATTGGCCTCCCAAAGTGCTGGGATTATAGGCATGAGTCACCATGCCTGGCCCACATGATAATGAAAACGGGAAAAAAAAAAAGAGATTTACATATAAATGATTAAATAATATTCTTTAATGTACAAAGAATTGGCTGGGTGCAGTGGCTCATGCCCGTAATCCTAACACTTTGGAAGGCTGAAGTGGGTGGATCACTTGAGATCAGGATTTCGAAACCAGCCTGGCCAACATGGTGAAACCCCATCTCTACTAAAATACAAAAAAAAAAAAAAAAAATTAGCCATTCGTGGAGGCAGGTGCTTGCAATCCCAGCTACTCAGGAGGCTGAGGCAGGAGAATCGTTTAAACCTGGCTGAGGCAGGAGAATCGCTTAAACCTGGCTGAGGTAGGAGAATCACTTAAACCTGGCTGAGGCAGGAGAATCGCTTAAACCTGGCTGAGGGCCGGGCGCGGTGGCTCAAGCCTGTAATCCCAGCACTTTGGGAGGCCGAGACGGGTGGATCACAAGGTCAGGAGATCGAGACCATCCTGGCTAACCCGGTGAAACCCCGTCTCTACTAAAAAATGCAAAAAACTAGCCGGGTAGGGTGGCGGGCACCTGTAGTCCCAGCTGCTCGGGAGGCTGAGGCAGGAGAATGGCGTGAACCCGGGAGGCGGAGCTTGCAGTGAGCTGAGATCCGGCCACTGCACTCCAGCCTGGGGGACAGAGCGAGACTCCCTCTCAAAAAAAAAAAAAAAAAAAAAAAAACCAAAAAAAAAAAAAAAAAAAGTTTTTTCCTTTGCATTTTTTCTTTGACCCAGAAACCCAAGTATCTGTCCCCAAAATACACTTACAGAAATATGAAAAGCTGCACATATACTATGCCAAGTATAAGCTGGCATTAATAAGAATAGCAAAAGACTGGAAACTGTATAAACTTGACTGAATAAATAATAGCACATGCCTGCAATGGAGTTGTAAAAATGCTGTGAAGTGATATCTAAGGTATAACAACGAATGAGAAAGCAAAGCAGAGACAAATATTTTAATAAGCTACTGTTTAGATACATATGCACTTGGCAGGGCGTGGTGGATCATGCCTGTAATCCCAGCACTTTGAAAGGCCAAGATGGGCAGATCACCTGAGGTCAGAAGCTCAAGACTAGCCTGGCCAGCATGGTGAAACCTCATCTCTACTAAAAATACAAAAATTAGCTGAGTGCAGCGGCACATGTCTGTAATCCTAGTTACTTTGGAGGCTGAGACAGGAGAATCACTTTAATCTGGGAGGTGGAAGTTGCAGTGAGATGAGATCACACCTTTGCACTCCAGCCTGGGCAACAAGAGTGAAACTGTCTCAAAAAAAAAAAAAAAAAAAAAAA
>NC_037684.1:49423394-49463681 GCF_003255815.1 Theropithecus gelada | reverse complement strand
CAGCATCTCAGTCTGTTGCCCAGGCTGGAGTGCAGTGGCACCATCTCAGATGCTCACTGCAACCTCCGCCTCCCAGGTTCAAGCAATTCTCCTGCCTCAGCCTCCCGAGTAGCTGGGACTACAGACGCCTGCCACCATGCCTGGCTAATTTTTGTATTTCTTAGTAGAGACATGGTTTTGCCATGTTGGTCAGGCTGGTCTTGAACTCCTAGCCTCAAGTGATCTGCCTGCCTCAGTCTTTCAATGTTGGGGTTACAGGCATGAGCCACTGCACCCAGCCCAATTATACTCTTTTAGTTATTTTTATTTTATTTTTTGAGATGGAGTCTCGCTCTGTCACCCAGGCTGGAGTGCAGTGGTAAGATCTCAGCTCACTGCAACCTCTACCTCCTGGGTTCAAGGAATTCTCCTGCCTTAACCTCCCGAAGTAGCTGGGATTACAGGTGCCCACCACCACGCCCGGCTAATTTTTGTATTTTTAGTAGAGACAGCATTTCACCATGTTGGCCACACTGGTCTTGAACTCCTGACTTCAGGTGATCCACCTGCCTTGACCTCCCAAAGTGCTGGGATTACAGGCATGAGCCACTGTGCCTGGCCCATAGTTATTTTTAATGTACAATAAATTATTGTTGACTGTAGTCACCCTGTTGTGCTATCAAATACTGGATCTTATTCATTCTAGCTAACTATATTTTTGTGCACGTTAACCATCCCCCCTTCTCCCTCTTTCACCACCATTACTCTTCCCAGCCTCTGCTCTCTATCTCCATGAGTTCAATTCTTTTAAGTTTTAGCTCCCACAAATAAGTGAGAACACGTGAAGTTTGTCTTTCTGTACCTGGCTTATTTCATGTAACACAATGACCTCCCGCTCCATCCAAGTTATTGCAAATGACAGGGTCTCATATTTTTTTATGGGTGACTAGTACTCCCAGGTGTATATGAACCACATTTTCTTTATCCATTTGTTTGTTGATGGACACTTAGTGTATTAGTCCATTTCATAACACTGTGAAGAAATACCCAAGACTGGGTAATTTATAAAGAAAAAGAGGTTTAATGGACTCACAGTTTCACATGGCTGGGGAGGCCTCACAATCATAGAGGAAGGTGAAGGAGGAGAAAAGGCACATCTTACATGGTAGCAGGCAAGGAAACTGTGTGCAGGGGAACTGCCCTTTATGAAACCATCAGATCTCATGAGACTTATTTGCTATCATGAGAAGAGCACAGGAAAAACCGACCCCTAAAAAAATTAGCCAGGCATGGTGGTGGGCGCCTGCAATCCCAGCTATTCAGGAGGCTGAGGCAGAGAATTGCTTGAACCCAAGAGGTGGAGGTTGCAGTGAGCCAAGATCACACCACAGGACTCCAGCCTGGGTGACAGAGTAAGATTCTGTCTCAAAAAAAAAAAACAAAAACAAAACAGAAAAACCTGCCCCTATGATTCAATTACCTCCCGCTGGGTCCCTCCCATGACACATGGGGATTGTGGGAGCTATAATTCAAGATGAGATTTGAGTGGGGACACTGAGGTTGCTTCCAATTCTTAGCTATTGTGAACAGTGCTGCAATGAACAAGGGAGTATAGATATCTTTTCAATATACTGATTTCCTTCCTTTTGGGTATATACCTAGCAGTGGAATTGCTGGATCACCTGGTGCCTCTATTTTTAGTTTTTTGAGGAACCTTCATACTGTTCCATAGTAGTTATACTAATTCGCATTACCACCAACAGTGTAGGAGGGTTCCCTTTCCTCCACATCCTCTCCAGCATTTGTTATTGCCTGTCTTTTGGATAAGAGCCATTTTAACTGGGTTGAGAAAATACTTCATTATAGTTTTGATTTGCATTTCTCTGATGATCAATGATGTTGAGCACCTTTTCATATCTCTGTTCGCCATTTGTATGTCTCCTTTTAAGAAATGTCTGTTCAGATCTTTTGCCCATTTTTGATTGGATTATTAGATTTTTTTCCCATAGAATTGTTTGAGGTCCTTATATATTCCCGTTATTAAATCCCCTGTCAGATAGCTAGTTGGCAAATATTTCTCCCATTCTGTGAGTTGTCTCTTCACTTTGTTGATTGTTTCCTTAAAGTCCATAGTTTAAAATGGGGTTCATACTTTGTGTTATATAGTTCTGTGTGTTTTGCCAATTGCATAATGTCCATATCCACAATTACAGTATGATACAGCATGGTCCACCATCCTAAAAATCCTCTGTGCTCCACCAACTCATCCCTCCCTTCCTCCCTCTGTCTCCCTCCTGCAACCCCTCAAACCCTTGGCAATCATTGACCACTTCAATGTCTCTATAGTTTCGCTCTTTCCAGAATGTCACATAGTTGAAATCATACAGCATGTAGCCTTTTCGGATTGGCTTCTTCACTGATTAACATTCATTTGAGGTTTCTTCATGGCTTTTTGTGGCTTGCTAACTCATTTCCTATCACTGAACAATATGTCTTTTTTTCTCTATTTTTTGAGATGGAGTCTTGTTCTGTTACTCAGGCTGGAGTGCAGTGGTGCAACCTCTGCTCACTGCAACCTCCACCTCCCAGGTTCAAGCGATTCTCCTGCCTCAGCCTCCCGAGTAGCTGGGATTATAGGCGTGCACCACCACACCCAGATAATATTTGCATTTTTAGTAGAGATAGAGTTTCACCATGTTGGCCAGGCTGGTCTTGAACTCCTGACCTCAGGTAATCAACCCACCTCGGCCTCCTAAACTGCTGGGATTACAGGCGTGAGCCACCACCACACCTGGCTGCTTAATAGTATATCTTATATGAATGTACCTTAGTTTGCTTATCCATTCACCTAGTAAAGGATGTCAATTGCTTCCAATTTTTGGCAGTGATGAATAAGGCTGCTATAAACATTCTTGTGTAGGTTTTTGTGTGGATGTAAATTTTCAACACATTTGGATAAATAGCAAGCAACACGATTCCTGGATCATATGGTAAGAGTACGTTTAGCTTTCTAAAAACTGCCATGCTGTCTTCCAAAGTGGCTGTAGCATTTTGCATTCCTACCAGTAATGAGCGAGAGCTCCTGTTGCTCCACACTCTCGCCAGCATTTGGTATTCTCAGTGCTTTGGATTTTAGCCACCGTGATAGCTATGTAGTGGCATCTCATTGTTGTTTAAATTTGCAGTTTCCAGCTGGGCATGGTGGTTCATTTTTGTAATCCCAGCATTTTGCGAGGCCAAGGTGGACTTGAGACCAAGAGTTTGTGATCGGCGTAGGCAACAAAGCAAGACTCCATCTCCATAAAAAAATTTAAATTAATCAGGCGCGGTGGGGAGTTCCTGTAGTCCCAGCTACTTGGGAGGCTGGGGCACCCATAATCGTGCCACTGCACTTTAGCCTGGGCCACAGAGCAAGATCTTGAATTTAAAAAAAAAAAAAAAAAAGGCCGGGCACAGTGGCTCATGCCTGTAATCTCAGCACTTTGGGAGGCCAAGACGAGATGGGTGGATCATCTGAGGTCAGGAGTTTGAGACCAGCCTGACCAATGTGGCGAAATCCTGTTTCTACTAAAAAAAAAAATTAGCTGGACATGGTGGTGGGCACCTGTAATCCCAACTACTTGGGAGGCTGAGGTGGGAGGTCACGGCTGCAGTGAGCCATGATTGTACCACTGCACTCCAGCCTGGGTGACAGAGTGAGACCCTGTCTCAAAAAAAAAAAAAAAACAAAAACCAAAAACACAAAAAAACCTGCAATTCCCTGCTGACATCTGATGCTGAGCATCTTTTCATATGCTTGTTTCTCATCTGCATATCTTCTCTGGTGAGGTATCTGTTCAGATCTTTTGTCTCTGTTTTAATCAGGTGTTTATTTTACTATCACTGAATTTTTTTTCTTTTTCTTTTTTAAAATTTTTCGTAGAGGCCGGCGCTGTAGCTCACGCCTGTAATCCCAGCACTTTGGGAGGCCAAGGCGGGCAGATCATGAGGTGAGGAGATCGAGACCATCCTGGCTAACATGGTAAAACCCTGTCTCTACTAAAAATACAAAAACAATTACCTGGGCGTGGTGGCGGGTGCCTGTAGTCCCAGCTACTCGGGAGGCTGAGACAGGAGAATGGCCTGAACCTGGGAGGTGGAGCTTGCAGTGAGCCGAAATGGCGCCACTGTACTCCAGCCTGGGCAACAGAGCAAGACTCCGTCTCAAAAAAAAAAAAAAGCAATTTTGTAGAGATAAGGGTCTCACTTTGTTGCCGAGGCTGGTCTCAAACTCTTGAGCTTAAGCAATACTCCTGCCTCAGCCTCATAAAGTGCTGGGATTACAGGTGTGAACCACCTTGCTGGGCTAATTTTTGTATTTTTTGTAGAGACAGGGTCTCACTTTGTTGCCCAGGCTGCTCTCAAACTCCTGAGCTCAAGCGATCTGCCTGCCTTGGCCTCCCAAAGTGCTGGGATTACAGGCATGAGCCACCATGTCCGGCCTATAGTAAATCTTAAAGTCGAGTATCCGTCCATCCTCCAGCTTTGTTCTTCTCGTTTAATTTTGTGTTGCAGCATCCCACAGATTTCTTTTTCCTTTTTCTTTTCCTTTTTTTTTCTGAGACGGAGTTTCACCCTTGTTGCCTAGGCTGGAGTGCAATAGCACAATCTCGGCTCACCGCAACCTCCGCCTCCCGGGTTCAAGCGATTTTCCTGCCTCAGCCTCCCAAGTAGCTGGGATTACAGGCATGTGCCAGCATGCCCAGCTAATTTTTGTATTTTTAGTACAGACGGGGTTTCTCCATATTGGTCAGGCTGGCTGGTCTTGAACTCCTGACCTCAGGTGATCCCCCCACCTCAGACTCCCAAAGTACTGGGATTACAAGCGTGAGTCACTGTGCCCAACCCCCCCCCCCCCCTTTTTTTTTTTTTTTTTCTCTATTGAGACAAAGTCTCACTCTATCACCCAGGTTGGAGTGCAGTGACTCAATCTCTCCTCACTGCTGCCTTTGCCTCCCAGATTCAAATGATTCTCCCACCTCAGCCTCCCAAGTACCTGGGATTACAGGTGTGTGCCACCATGCTCGACAAATTTTGTATTTTTAGTAGAGACAGAGTTTCACCATGTTGGCCAGGCTGGTCTCGAACTCCTGGCCTCAAGTGATCCGCCCACCTCAGCCTTCCAAAGTGCTGGGATTATAGGCGTGAGCCACCACGCCAGGCCTTATTTTATTTTATTTTTTTAGACAAGGTCTCGCTCTGTTGTCCAGGCTGGATTGCAGTGGAGTGATCTCGGCTCACTGCAACCTCTGCATCCCAGGTTCAAACTATTCTCCTGCCTCAGCCTCCCCAGTAGCTGAGATTACAGGCGCCCTCCACTACGCCCGGCTAGTTCATTTTCTTTTAGTCCAAAATTAAACATGAGATGTAATATTTCACCTATCAGATTGGCAAAAATGTCAAAGTTTGATAATACTGTGGGTTAAGGTGTAGGGAAATAGGGCATACGTACATTGGTATTGGAAATACAGGCTAGTTCAACCATTTTGGAGGGCAATTTGTACATATCTACAAAAATTATCAGCCCGGTGTGGTGGCTCATGCCTGTAATCACAACACTTTGGGACGCCCAGGCCCGCAGTTCACCTGACGTTGGGAGTTTGGGAACAGGCTGACCAACATGGAAAAACCCAGTTTCTACTGAAAATACAAAATTAGTTGGGCGTGTTGGCTCACGCCTGTAATCCCAGCTACTCAGTAGGCTGAGGCAGGAGAATCACTTGAACGAGGGAAGCAGAGGTTGTGGTGAGCCAAGATCTCGCCATTGCACTCCAGCCTGGGCAACAACAATGAAACTCTGTCTCAAAAAAAAAAAAAAAAAAAAATGATCAAACCAGGCATGGGGGTGAGCACCTGTAATCCCAGCTACAGGAGGCTGGGTGGGAAGATCACTTGAGCCCAGGAGATGAGACCAGCCTGGGCAGCATAGAGAGATTTTATCCTTAAAAAACTAATAATAATTAATTAAAAATAAACTTTAGGGCCGGGCGCAGTGGCTCATGCCTGTAATCCCAGCACTTTGGGAGGCCCAGGAGGGTGGATCACCTGAGGTCCGGAGTTTGTGACCAGCCTGGCCAACCTGGTGAAGCCCCGTCTCTACTAAAAATACAAAAAGTTAGTGGGGCTTGGTGGCGGGCGCCTGTAATCCCAGCTACTCGGGAGGCTGAGGCAGAAGAATCACTTGAACCCGGGAGGCGGAGGTTGCAGTGAGCCGAGATTGTGGTGCCGTTGTACTCTAGCCTGGGCGACAGAGTGAGACTCCGTCTCAAAAAGAAAAAAAATTTAAAATAAATAAAATAAAATAATGAATTATAAAGATATATAATACGTTTTGATTTAGCAGTTCAACTCTTGGAATATATCTGGCATATAGATGTCTATACAAAGGTGGTCATGTACAGGATACGTATATATGTATATTTTCTACCCCAAAGGGGCAGAATTTGCAATAGCAAGAAACCTGGAAACAACTTACGTGTCCATTAGTAGATAACTGGTTCAGTCTATTATATCCATTCAGTGAAATACTATACAAAGAATGGAGCCGCCCGCCTTGCCCTCCCAAAGTACTGGGATTACAAGTCTGAGCCACCATGCCTGGACAGCATTTTATTTTATTATTAATTTTTTTTAGATGGAGTCTCGCCCTGTAACCCAGGCTGGAGTGCAGTAGCATGATCTTGGCTCACTGCAACCTCCACCTCCCGGGTTCAAGCGATTCCCCCATCTCAGCCTCTCAAAGTGCTGGGATTACAGGTGTGAGCCACTGTGCCCGGCCAGAAGCAGATTTTTTTTTTTTTGTTTGAGACAGAGTCTTGCTCTGTCACCCAGATTGGAGTGCAGTGGCATGATCTCGGCTCACTGCAACCTCCACCTTCCTTGTTCAAGCAGTTCTCTGCCTCAGCCTCCCAAGTAGCTGGGATCACAGGCGCCCGCCACCATGCCTGGCTAATTTTTGTATTTTTAGTAGAGACAGGGTTTCACCATATTGGCCAGGCTAGTCTTGAACTTCTGACCTCGTGATCAGCCTGCCTAGGCCTCTCAAAGTCCTAGGATTACAGGTGTGAGCCACCGCGCCTGGCTCAGAAGCATTTTAATAGAAAGGTAATTTAATTTAAACTATTTTTAGAAACTAGAAAAAAAGAATCCTCCATCTGTTCTACTTACCTTTTAGTATTTTGTGGTGTTTTCCTGAAGTCATTTTCTGCAGTGCATCTGTTATATGTTAAATGGTTATAATCTCGATATATACTATTATGACCTGCTTTTGTGGTTATGTCATAGCATATACATTTGCAATATGGTTACAGGGCCAGGAAACATTAATCTGGAGGAATTACATACATCTGATTCCTCAGACAGAGCATGAAGTCTAAAATTAGGAAGTTATGAAACTGAAAAACACATCTGTGGAGTGGGGAGGCCGTTCCTTCCTTCTGTCCTTTCCTACCTTCCTTCCTTCTTTCCTTCTTCCCTCCCTCTGGAAAGATCGTCTCTGCGAGTGGGAAGTGGGGGGCCTGACTATGGCTGGCACCTTGGTGTTCTGCACAAGTTTGTGGATGTGAGACCTAAGACTTCTGAGACTGCAACTAAAGCACCACTTGTTCCTTTTGCTAAAGTAGCTTGTGTTGAGTATAGTTAGGGAATTATAGTTTTAGCTGAATCAATACCTATTTGTGGTCAGCATAAGGTTGATAATAGGTTGAGAATAATTCAAATTCATTTTTTCATTCTGTCTACTCTTAGTAAATATAGTTGTCTTGAATACAACATGCTTTTCACAATGAATTTTTTTTGAAAATCAGATTGGCAGCTTTGCATAACAAACACCACTCCTGAGCTGCCCAGCATGGGGAGAAAGAAGAGACCACCTGAGCCTCACCCTTTGCTGGCCAGCTGTGTTGACTTACTACAGCTGAGTTCTCTGAGCCGGAGCTTCCTCATCTGCACAAGGGAGATGACAGCTGTGCCCGACTCCCAGGTTTATGGTGGGATTAGAGGAGCATTAACAAGGACAACGTTTGTAGTAAAGCCAGGCAAACAGAAGGCTCTCAGTACATGGTAGTTAGCAACCCCATTAGACTCAGACACTGAAGGAAATTTGAGGAAATGCAGTAAAGCACACACCGTTTATTGACAAAAATGCAATGACATTGTACAGATTTGAAAATATTAGCTTCCTCATGAGCATAAAAGATTCCCAAGACCTATGGAACAAAAAAAAATTTTTTTTTTTTTCTTGAGATGGAGTCTTGCTCTGTTGCCCAGGCTGGAGTGCAATGACACCATCTCGGCTCACCACAACCTTTGCCTCCTGAGTTCAAGCGATTCTCCTGCCTCAGCCTCCCGAGTAGCTGGGACTACAGGTGCACACCACCATGCCTAGCTAATTTTTGTATTTTTAGTAGACATGGGGTTTCACTATGTTGACCAGGCTGGTCTCGAACTCCTGACCTCCTGATCCACCTGCCTCAGCCTCCCAAAGTGCTGGGATTACAGGCATGAGCCACTGCACCTGGCCAGAGCAAAATATTATTATCAGTATTTTTATTGAGCATCTACTATGGGTGAGGAACTGGTTAGAGACTCAGGCCAGTGCGGTGGCTCACACCTGTAATCCCAGCACTTTGGGAGGCCGAGGCGGGCGGATCACCTGAGGTCGGGAGTTCAAGAACAGCCTGAACAACATGGAGAAACCCTGTCTCTACTAAAAATACAAAATTAGACAGGGTGGTGGCACATGCCTGTAATCCCAGCTACTTGGGAGGCTGAGGCAGAAGAATTGCTTGAATCCGGGGAGGCGGAGGTTGTGGTGAGCTGAGATGGCGCCATTGCATTCCAGCCTGGGCAACAGAGCAAGACTGAGTCTCAAGGAAAAAAAAAAGAGAGAGACTCGGGTTAAATACTGGACCAGGCCCTCAAGGGTTGTCCACCTGAACCCAAAACATCCTCTCTGCAGCGGCTCACTAGCCCCCCTATTCTATTCTGTGACACCTAACAGTTTAAACTTTTCCCCACTTAGCCCTTAGGAGGACACAAGGACCACGTCAGCGAAATCATCCTGGGTATTTCCTGACACAGGAATCTGCCCTTTACCTCCCCCACCTACAAAAGGACGGAAATTGTCCTCCTGCCCGAGGGAAGGCTGCCCATTCCTCTCCAGGCTCCGTACACCCATTTCCTCCTCCTCCTCTTTGGGTGGCTATGAGTAGAGGGAGCGCATGGGAACCCTAGAACTTGGTGCCCCCTGGCTGGGAGTAGCGGCTCACGCCTGTAATCCCAGGACTTTGGGAAGCCGAGGTGGGTGGATCACTTGAGGTCATGAGTTCGAGACTAGACTGGGCAACATGGCAAAACCCTGTCTCTACCAACAATACAAAAAAATTAGCCGGGCGTGTTGGCAGCCGCCTGTAATCCCAGCTACTCAGGAGGCTGAGGCACGAGAATCACTTGAACCCGGGAGGCAGAGGTTTCAATGAGCGGAGATCTTGCCACTGAATTGCAGCCTGGGCGACAGAGTGATACTCCCTCACAACAAAAAAAGAAAAGCTTGGTGTCCGCCCCCACCCTCCCAACCTTCTCATCCACCAGCACACGCCTCCTTGTCTATCTTCCCGGTGTCTGGACACGGAGGCCACAGAAGGACTGAACCAAGTTGGTCGGCCATATCCTGTCTCAAGGCCGGGGGCCAGAGGCAGGGTGGGCAGGGACTGGTTAGAGGAAGGAGTAATTCTAGGTTTTTCAGGAGCTGGGTCTACAACCACAACATCCAACCCTGCAGGGAAGTTGATCCAGGGGCGCCCACCACGCCATCCCCTGGAGCTGCAGCTGGAAGCTGGGACTGGGCCTGGAGCTCCGGAGCAGCCCCGCCAGCCCACAGGATACGGTTTTGCGTAATGCAGGGTGGAAGGGGAAAACGACTACACAAGCCCCTGGTTCATTACATGGACACACGTTAGGCATCTACTGTGTCACCTGCTCTGTGCGGGGCGCTGTGGGGAACACAATCGGCCTTGGTGCCTGCCCACAGAATGCGACCTGGGGAAAGGAATTCGTCGCCTTCCCCAGCAGTGTTTATGAAAAGGCTGGGTCTTTCAACGAAAACAGCAAGTGAGCTGTAAGCGTCCTACCAGCTGCGGGACATAAGGCCGATCAAAAACCTCTCCTGAGGAAAGGAACCCGCGTCGAGATCCCTTGTAGGATCCGAGTACACGTCACTCCACAGCCACACTCAAGATGGCCGTCGGTCCGTTCCTGGGCTCCGCGCAGGCGCACTTCCGCCTTCCACGCCCAACCTGGCTCCGCCCAGGTGTCCCGGGGCGGGACCAAGAGCGGAAGTGGGTGTGACGGGGACTGGGGCCCGGTGGGCCCGCGAAGGAAAGATAGTGGGGAGTGGGAGCCGTGGGGTTCGGAGCGATGATTCCCCCACAGGAGGCATCCGCCCGGCGGCGGGAGATCGAGGACAAGCTGAAGCAGGTGGGCGTGGGCCTGGGGAGGAGGTGAGGGAAAGAGGCCAACAGCGGGGCCTGAGTGTCTACTCGGAGAGGAGGCAGGGGTGGGAGGGAGCGCACCCAGCGAGGAGATGGGGTTGGGGGCTAGGCCGTGGGGTCGGGACACAGTGGTCTCCTTTAGCTTCTGGTTTCTGGTGATGTCCTCCCCTTGCCTGCTCCCAGGAGGAGGAGACGCTGTCCTTCATCCGAGACAGCCTGGAGAAGAGCGACCAGCTCACTAAGAACATGGTGAGTCTCCTCGCAGCTGGGGGAGGGGGCAGGCCTCCGGACCCTGGGGGAAAGCCTTGCGACCTGGCGGTTCCAGTTCCTGCGGCCTGGGGTTCTGTCATGGGTAGCGACGCAGGCAGTGTGTGGGTTTATCTAGCAGCAGTTTGGCATCTCTCCTGCCTAGCCCCCTCCCCATAATATTCCGTCCCCTCACTGAGGAGGCTGCGCTTCCCCCTGGCCTGGACTTGCTGCTTTCTGTCTAAGCTCGCCATTCTTCCTTCTCTCCTTCTGCAAACACTCAGTGAGTCTGACCAGTTAGTTGGGCTAGGTACTGGGCATATGTCATCGTCAATGGATCCTCTGCCCAGGAGGTTGGCACTTTGAGATTCCTGAGAGCAGAGAAGACTCAGCCTTCACTCCAGAGGGCTTCAGGGAAAGAAAGAGCTCTGAAGTCAGGCAGATCTGGGATCTAGTCCTTGCCCTGCTGCTTAAGTGTGTGGCTTCTGATAGGTAACTCTGGTGTCAGCGAATTCATCTGCTAAAGCAGAGACTGTGCCAGCCTCCCAGTGTGTCTGTGAAGGTCATATGCGCTAATGCATGCGACTGCATCTTGCTCAGTGCCTGGTATACAATAGGTGCTCAATAAGTGAGGTTCCTTCTTTATTCCTAGGGGAGACTGGAAAAGCACAAAGTGAGTAAATACAAACTTGTATTTGTATTTAGTCACACAATAATAAAGTCCTAGTCCTTTTCTAAAAAATTTAATTTTAAAATTATTTCTTTTTAGAGACAGGGTCTGGCTCTGTTGTGCAGGCTAGAGTGCAGTGGCATGACCGTAGCTCACTGCAGTCTCTAACTCCTGGGCTCAGGCAGTCCTCCTGCCTCGGCATCCTAGTAGCTGGGACTGTAGGCACATACCACCACACCTTGCTAATTATGTGCGTGTGTGTGTCTGTGTGTGTAGACAGGGTCTCACTGTGTTGTCCAGGCTGGTCTTGGACTCCTAGTCTCAAGCAATCCTCCTGCCTCAGCCTCCCAAATTCTTAGGATTACAGGCATGAACCATCACGCCCAGCCTCTAGTCCTTATTCAATGAGTTTCATCCTTAAGAGAGTTTTGAAGATACAGAAATGCATTTGAGGCTTCTCTGTATGAAACTACTTCCAGTCCAGTTTAGGAATGCTTCAAAGAGAGCAGAAGTTGAGATTTGGCTTCAAAGGGTGGAAGGGAAGCCATCTTGGGCTGATTATTTTAGGAAGAATTAAGTTGATGCTTGGTTTGCCCTCAAATAAAATTTCAACCAATTTGTCTTAAATCACCTACTATATGCTAGGCACATGATGGGTGCTGAGGATACAATGGGGAACAGATACACCCTCTTCCTTCCCTTGTGGAGTTTATTGTCTAGAAACCCAGAGAAAAGGCAGGAAATGCCCAAGGTGGGTGTGTAGAAGCAGTGCTGGGACCACCATGAGGCCTGAGATCAAGAGGCTTCCCTCCTGCAGGTGTCTATCTTATCATCCTTTGAGAGCCGCCTTATGAAGCTGGAGAACTCCATCATCCCCGTGCACAAGCAGACGGAGAATCTGCAGCGGCTGCAGGAGAATGTTGAGAAGACACTGTCCTGCCTGGACCATGTCATCAGCTACTACCATGTGGCCAGTGACACTGAGAAGATCATCAGAGAGGGGTGAGTTAGGCCCATAGGGTCAATTCCTAATCCCTCCTGGACTGGAGGGTTGGTCTGTAATCCCAACAATTTGGGATGCTGATGCGGGAGGATCACTTGAGACTAGGAGTTCAAGACCAGCCTGGATAACACAGTGAGATGCCTTTTAAGCCCTAAGTCTTAAAAGGCGGCGGGGGGGATAGCATATATTTGAACCTGGAGTCCCATGTATTAATTCGCTTCTTTCCCTTCCAAATACTGTGTCCTTAGTCCTGCTTCACCCCCCTTGCCCCAGCCTGACCTGGCTCTTTTCCTTCCCAGCCCCACAGGTAGGCTGGAAGAGTACCTGGGAAGCATGGCCAAGATTCAGAAGGCAGTGGAGTATTTCCAGGACAACAGCCCAGACAGCCCAGAACTCAACAAAGTGGTAAGGGATCTGCAGAATAATGTGAGGAGCTTGGGGATATCAGTCTCTGTCCTGGTCTCATGAGGGACATGGGGCCAACTTGAGGATGTATACAGTAGAATACACAGAAGGATATAGCACAGTACATCCTCTAGGCATTAGTATCTCTGCCTCAAGAATTGCACATTTTTTATTATTAAAAATTCTTTATTATAAAACTTTTAAATATATTATAAAAATTAAATTATAAATTACATATAAAATATATACTTAACATTTGATTTTTTTTTTTTTTTTCCTCCTGAGACAGAGTCTTGCTCTGTCACCCAGGCTGGAGTGCAGTGCTCAGTTCACTGCAACCTCTGCTCCCGGGTCCATGCCATTCTCCTGCCTCCGCCTCCGGAGTAGCTGGGATTACAGGCGCCCGCCACCACACCTGGCTAGTTTTTGTATTTTTAGTGGAGATGGGGTTTCGCCATGTTGGCCAGGCTGGTCTCAAACTCCTGACCTCAGATGATCCCCCACCTTGGCCTGGGATTACAGGCATGAGCCGTTGCACCCAGCCGCATTTGATTTTTATAAATGCATTTGTTGTTTCTTTATTTTGGTTAAAAATACATAATATAATTTTTTTTTTTTTTTTGACACGAAGTTTTGCTCTTGTTGCCCAAGCTGGAGTGCAATGGTGCGATCTCCCAAGCGATTCTCCTGCCTCGGCCTCCTGAGTAGCTGGGATTACAGGCGTGCGCCACCACTCCCGGCTAATTTTTTTTTTTTTTTTGTAGTTTTAGTAGAAACGGGGTTTCACCATGTTAGCCAAGCTGGTCACGAACTCCTAACCTCAGGTGATCCGCCTGCCTTGGCTTCCAAAGTGCTGGGATTATAGGCGTGAGCCACCGCGCCCGGCCAAAATATACTATTTTAACTCTAAGTTAACAGTGGCGTTAAGTCCCTTCACAATGTTGTGTAGCCATCACCATTATTATCTCCACAAATATGTTCATCTTCCTCAAGTGAAACTCCACTCCCATCAAACACCAACTTCCCATTCTCCCTTCCTCTGTCTTCTGGTAACCACCATTCCACTTTCCGTTTCTGTGAATCTACTCTAGGAACTTGAATCTATGTGATTTTTTTTGCATTATATATTTTTAATTTTTTTTTAAGAGACAGGATCTGGCTATGTCATCTAGGCCAGACTGCAGTGGCACAACCATAGCTACTGCAGCCGCGAACTCCTGGGCTCAGGCAATCCTCCCGCCTCAGCCTTCCGAGTAGCTGGGCCCACAGGCACGTGCCACCATGCCCAGCTAAGTTTTAAATCTTTTGGTAGAGAGGAGGTCTCCTGTGTTGCTCAGGCTGGTCTCAAACTACTGTCCTCAGGTGATCCTCCCACCTTGGCCTCTCAAAGTGTTGGGAGGGGTTATGGGCATTAGCCACTGTACCTGCCTTCATTGTATCTTTGTGTTTAAGTTTTGGGGTCATTAGATCATCAGAGCAAGATAGTGGCTTGGCCTCTGGAAATTACAAATCTATTTTCTGTCTTTGTGGATTTGCCTATTCTGAATTTCTGATATAAATGGTATCTTATAATACATGGCCTTTTGTGCTGGCCTCTTTCACTTAGCATGATGCTTTCAAGATCAGTCCATGCTATAGCATGTATCAGTACTTCATTTCTTTTTCTTGCATATGCTATTCCTTTTTGTGGATAGACCACAGTTTCTTTTTTTGTTTTTTTTTGTTTTTTTTGTTTTGTTTTTTGAGACGGAGTTACGCGCTTGTTGCCAAGGCTGGAGGGCAATAGCGCAATCTTGGCTCATTGCGACCTCTGCCTCCTGGGATCAAGCGATTTTCCTATCCCAGTCTCCTAAGTAGCTGGGATTACAGGCACCCACCACCACACCCAGCTAATTTTTTATATTTTTAGTAGAGACAGGGTTTCACCATGTTGGCCAGGCTGGTCTTGAACTCCTGACCTCAGGTGATCCGCTTGCCTCAGCCTCCCAAAGTGCTGGGATTACAGGCGTGAGCCACCATGCCCAGCCAGACCACATTTTCTTTAGCCATTTATCCTTTGATGGACACTTGGGTTGTTTCCAATTTTTGTCTCTTGTGAATAATGCTGCTATAAACCGTTTTATACACGTCATCGTGTGGACAGATTCATTCTCTTCTATGTTTGGGATACCTGTCTTTTATCAGATATGTAGTTTACAAATATTTTCTCTCATTCTGTGGGTTATCCTCACTTTGTTGATGGTATCATTTGCAGCACAGAAGTTTTCAATTTGATACTGTTCAATTTATTTATTTATTCTCTTTTGCAAACCCCCCACTAACAAGAAGACACATTAACGGTGCAGTGAGAAAATAATCAGCCAGTATTTATTAAGCACCTACTTCTTGTAAAACCCTGGTTTTTACCTGTAAACACAAATTTTGAGAGAATATGAAGTAAAGGAGTCACCAAGGCTGCTTCCCGACATTTCTTCTTTGGGTTAAAGGATATCGGGGCAGGCCAGGTACGGTGGCTCATGCCTGATCCCAGCACTTTGGGAGGCTGAGGCAGGTGGATCACCTGACGTCAGGAGATCAAGACCATCCTGGCCAACATGGTGAAACCCCATCTCTACTAAAAATATAAAAATTAGCTGGGTGTGGTGGCATGTGCCTGTAATCCCAACTACTCGGGAGGCTGAGGCAGGAGAATTGCTTGAACCAGGGAGTTGGAGGTTGCAGTGAGCCAAGATTGTATCACTGCACTCCAGCCTGGCGACAGAGCGAGACTCTGTCTCAAAAAAAAAAAAAAAAGGGTATCAGGGCAGAAAAGGGCAGAGGCCCTGAGTTAGGAAGACCAAGGTGGCACGGGCAGGGGAAGGCCAGGAGTGACAGAACACTGAAGCAGCAGGCACCCGCTTCCTTCTGTTGTCCCTGCAGAAACTGCTCTTTGAGCGCGGGAAGGAGGCCCTGGAGTCTGAATTCCGCAGCCTGATGACACGGCACAGTAAGGTCGTCTCACCTGTGCTCATCTTGGATCTGATCAGTGGTGACGATGATCTGGAGGCCCAAGAGGATGTGACCCTGGAGCACCTGCCCGAGAGCGTGCTGCAGGATGTCATTCGCATTTCCCGCTGGCTGGTGGAATACGGCCGCAACCAAGGTAAGAGGTTCTGACTCGGCCATGTGGCACACTGGAGGCAGAGTGAGTTTTTTTTTTTGAGATGGAGTCTTGCTCTGTTGCCCAGGCTGGAGTGCAATGGTGCAATCTCGGCTTGCTGCAGCCTCTGCAACCCCGGGTTCCAGCGGTTCTCCTGCCTCAGCCTCCTGAGTAGCTGGGATTACTGGCGCACGCCACCACACCTGGCTAAGTTTTGTATTGTTAGTAGAGATGGGGTTTTGCCATGTTGGCCAGGCTGGTCTTGAACTTCTGACCTCAGGTGATCCACCCACCTCAGCCTCCCAAAGTGCTGGAATTACAGACGTGAGCCACCGTGCCCAGCTGCCTTTATTCTTTAATCCACTTGTCGTGGCTTTTTTGATAAAAGGATGTTTAACTGGAACCAATATAAGCAACCATTCTATGACTTATATATCAAGCTGTGAATCTAGGCAAATTCAAACTTTTCTTGTCTTGATTTTTATGTTCATTTGCCTTTTTTGATTAGTTGTAAAATTTTCAAATGGTACAGAAAGCCATGGGTGAAAAGTAAAAGTCCATCTTCCACTTCTGCAATGCCTCCATTACATAACCCAAAGATGAGCACTGTTAATGTTTATTTATGCCAGGTGTGGTGGCTACACCTGTAATCCTAACACTTTGGGAGGCTGAGGTGGGGGGATCGCTTCAGCTCAGGAGTTCAAGACCTGGCCAACATGGCAAAACCCTGTCTCTACAAAAAATACAAAAATTAGCTGGGTGTGGTGACACATGCCGGCAGTCCCAGCTACTTGGGAGGCTGAGGTGGGGGGAATGACTTGAGCCTGGGAGCTGGAGGTTGCAGTGAGCTGAGATCACACCACTGCACTCCAACCTGGGTGACAGAGTGAGACTCTTGTCTCGAAGAAAGAAGGCTGGGTGCAGTGGCTCACGCCTGTAATCCCAGCACTTTGGGAGGCCAAGGCAGGCGGATCACCTGAGGTCAGAAGTTCGAGACCAGCCTGACCAACATAGAGAAACCCCGTCTCTACTAAAAATACAAAATTAGCTGGGCGTGGTGGCCTGTAATCCCAGCTACTTGGGAGGCTGAGGCAAGAGAATCTCTTGAACCCAGGAGGTTACGGTGAGCTGAGATGATGCCATTGCACTCCAACCTGGACAACAAGAGCAAAACTCCATCTCGAAAAGAAAGAAAGAAAGAAAATAAAAACTTCAACTCCAATAGATACCCAGTACTGCACTTTTTTTTTTTTTTTTTTTTTTTTGAGACGGAGCCTCGCACTGTCACCCAGGCTAGAGTGCAGCGGCGTGATCCTGACTCACCACAACCTCTGCCTCCTGGGTTCAAGCAATTCTGCCTCAGCCTCCCCAGTAGCTGGGATTACAGGTGCCCGCCACCACGCCCAGCTAATTTTTGTTTATTCTCAAGGGTGCAGGGATTAGGTGTAAGCGTCTGAAGATACTTGTAACCTTCTTGCCATCACTAGCTCCTCTCCAACTAGATCAGGCCAATTGATGGACTCATTGACAGTTCCATGGCCATTTGTTCTTCATTAATTTTTGTTTTTGCTATCTGATAGGACTATCACAGTACTCTAACTTTTTTAATTTGTACTTTATTAATGGCTAAAGATGTGTGTTTTTCATTCACTAACATCTGTTGTCTGTTTGCTTCCTATAGAGCTCGTGTTCTTTGACCCCTTACCAAGTTGAATCTGGCTATTAACTTTGTTTTTTTATTAAAAAAAAAAAAAAAAAAGTACGATTTAAACTTACAACTAGGGCCGGGCGCAGTGGCTCGTGCCTGTAATCCCAGCACTTTGGGAGGCCGAGGCCGGTGGATCATTTGAGGTCAGGAGTTCAAGACCAGCGTGGCCAACATGGTGAAACCCCATTTCTACTAAAAATACAAAAAATTAGCTGGGTGTGGTGGCGGGCACCTGTAATAAGGTGGCTGAGGCAGGAGAACCGCTTAAACCCGGGAAGCAGAGGTCACAGTGAGCCAAGATCGTGCCATTGCATTCTAGCCTGGGCGACAAAAATGAAACTCGGTCTCAAAAAAAAATAAAAAAACTAGGGCTGGGCATGGTGACTCATGCCTATAATCCCAGCACTTTGGGAGGCCGAGGCTGGTGAATCATTTGAGATCAGGAGTTCAAGACCAGCCTTGCCAACATGGTGAAACCCCATCTCTACTAAAAATATAAAAATTAGCTGGGCGGAAGTGGCGCGTGCCTGTAATCCCAGCCACTCAAGGCTGAGGCAAGAGAATTGGTTGAGCCTGGGAGGCAGAGGTTGCAGTGAGCCATCACACCACTGCACTCCAGCCTGGGCGACAGAGTAAGACCTTACCTAAAAAAAAAAAAAAATTACAACTAATTATCAGTTCTATCGGAGGGTGTTTTTCTCTTTTAAGACTGCCTGGCCGGGCGTGGTGACTCACGCCTGTCATCCCAGCACTCTGGGAGGCTGAAGTGGGCAGATTACTTGAGCCCAGGAGGTCGAGCCTGCAGTGAGCTGACATCGTGCTGCTGCACTGCAGCCTGGACAACAGAGCAAGACCCTGTCTCAAAAAAAAAAAAAAAAAAGAAATACTTTGCCTGATTTGGGACAAGATATGGGTGGCTTGCGACCCAGAGCAGACAGCAGATGCTAAGAAGGGTTGACAGGTAGACATGGTGGGTCTGCAAGGCAGAGGCAGGGCCTGGCAGCCATACCTCTATCGCTCTGTATCTCCTCAGATTTCATGAACGTCTACTACCAGATACGCTCCAGCCAGCTGGACCGCTCCATCAAGGGCCTGAAGGAGCATTTCCATAAGAGCAGTTCTTCCTCTGGGGTTCCCTACTCCCCTGCTATCCCCAACAAGAGGAAAGACACACCTACCAAGAAGCCAGTCAAGCGGCCAGGTGAGCCCCCATCCTGGCCCATCTCTGCAACAGCCAGAGGCTGACTGGAACTGCACTGCTTTCATCCAATCTAGCGTTCGCAACGTCAGACCCCTCTAGAGCTTGTCATTATGGTAACCCTGACTGTAGGTACACAGGACAGAAAGCAAGTGTCTACCCAGCCAGTGAGGCCCCCGCAGAGCAAGACCCTTCTACCCAGCAGAGCCTGGGGGTGACACAGCTTCTTTGGAGTGAGGGAGTAACACAGGTGCTCAGTTAATCCTGCCTGAGGCAGGCGGCAGAGGCTTCTAGGGCCGAGCCCCTGCCTGGGCCTCGTGCCTCACACACACATCACCCTGTCAGGAGACCAGGCACACTGCTGCATCCAGGACGCTGGGATAGCGAGGGGATAGGTGCTCCAACCTTCACCTTCCAGAAAGGCAAGGTGACCTGAAGTGATGTGTAGCTGAGAGCTGGATGGGGAGAATTTCACTTTCCCAGTCGATCCAAAAAGGAAAGAAACCCCAGAGCATCTTCTCAGAAGAACTTAAACTGGCTTTGGGCTCCAGTGCGAGTCAGTGCCTCGTGGAAAGAGGCACCATGATGAGAGGCCTGGGCCAGTGGGTGTCGCTGTCCTGGGTGAACATCTCGTCATCTGTCTGTTCTTTCTCCCTGGCATCATGTCCCTTGTAGTCTGTGCTCCAGGTAAACAGTGTCTCTGCCAGCCACAGCTTGGCAAGCCCGGCTGTCTCTGACCACTGACAGATGCTGCCCACAACTCGATGACATGCTGGGATGTTCTGGGGTGGGGCTGCTGAGAGATATGCTCTGGAAGAGAAAGCTGGAGAAGCCAGGGCTGCTCCCACCCAGGCTGGCCCCCTGTCCAACTGCTGCTGCAGGCACATGCCCTAGGTGTGGCCTGTGGGACCTACTTATGACAACAGGCTTTAGGTAGAGCTTACTTACACCCTTGGTTTCTCCAGTCCCTACCTGCCCATGCCTCTCAGAGACCAAGGTGTCTGTTCCACAAGAGCACCCGCTCCCCTCCAGGCCTTTGTTTAGGGTTTAGAGAAACAGGCAGAGTAGGGGCTGCCCTCAGGGAGTAGAGCATTAGGGAGCTGGTGCCTGGGGCCTTCTCCCTCCAGTGTGGATGTCCTGCCCACCCAGCCAAAACCTGCAAATGAGGACTGCCAGCCCAGCCTGTGGGCGCAGCAGCCTGCACAGCGGATGGAGCAGCTCTGTACCTTCTGTGTGGTGGGGAGTGGCTGTCTCTGTGAGGCTTCGAGGATGCTTTAGCCCCAGCCACTCTGTGCTCACTTCCTCATCTACCTGGTTCCCTGACAGGCCCCCTGGAAGCCCCAGAGCCCTATTTGCACTGCCCTAAGAGTGCCCGCTGGCCATGCAGCCACCTGGCCTTTCAGGCAGGAGGGATCTGATCTCAGGTAGCTCACAGTGGACCGCATCCATCCTTGGCCCAGGAACACAAGAGGAAAGCTCTCCGGCTGTGGGGTTTCCGAGTTGTCAGGCACTGGTGGGCTCAGGACCGATGTCAGGCTCTAGGGAGTCAGGCTCCGTTGACGTCGGTTCCCACTTCTGAGGAGAGGGGCAGGGAGGCCTCCCAGGTGGTGAAGCACTGACCTCAGCATCCCTGGAGGTAATTGGGCGCCTGACGGGTTTGGCAGCTGCCAGATCTCTGCATCCCCGACCCACATCCTGCCGGCGTGCACCTGCGCCCGCGGCTGCTCCGGCTGCTCCTGGTGGGTCGTGGGGTGGGAATCCAATTCACTCATTAGTGAGCCTCGCTTGCTGAAGGGGAGAGCACGAGCAAGGCAGATGTGAGCCAGGCCGCAGAACTTGGTTATTAGGAGCTAATTATGGGCCGAGTATGGTGGCTCACGCCTGTAATCCCAACACTTCGGGAGGCCGAGGCGGGCGGATCACCTGAGGTCAGGAGTTCAAGACCAGCCTGGCCAACACGGTGAAACCCCGTCTCCACTAAAAATAGAAAAAAAATTAGCTGGGTATGGTTGCATACGCCTATAATCGCAACTACTCAGGAGGCTGAGGCAGGAGAATTGCTTGAAACCAGGAGGCGGAGGTTGCAGTGAGCCGAGATTGTGCCGTTGCACTCCAGCCTGGGCGACCCAGCAAGACTCTGTCTCAAAGAAAAAAAAAAACAAAACAAAAAAGAGCTAATTGTGATGTCATGCGGTGCGGCGCAGTGCAGTGCAGGTGTAAGCAATGAGCCTCCAGACACTGCCCTTTCTGCCTCAGCTTTCTGGGGAGCTGTCAGGACACAGCAGCCTCACTGTGCTCAGATAGACAGTAGGAGGGTGGAGGGCATCCCGGGTGCCTTCCTGCCCCCATACATTTTGTTAACAAGGCAGCTGCACTTGTCTACTTGAGATGCGGGTTTATTTCCCCACGTTTTCTGGCCCAAGATGTCTCATTCCCATAAAGGAGGCTGACTCAGGTGGCTGTGGGCGCTACCATTTTGTTCTCATTGTTTTCACTTGTGATACTAACTGTTGTTTTTTTCCCCCATGCCAAGAGCATGTGCCCTCTCCTTCTGCGCACACCCTCCAGGCTCTCTGTGTGGTGGCTTCTGTTAACCCCTTCTTGACTTTTGGATTTTTTCTTGTCCCTTTGGTTGGTTGGGGAACTCTAACGTGTGGGGCTAGGCTGCCTCTGGGTCCCTGAGCCGTCCGCCTTGGGCACCGCGCTCCCCGGAAGTTCAGTCAGGGTGGCTTCCTGCTGGCTGCTGTTTGGCGTACGTCCCAACACTGAACGTGCTCGGAGAGCTCTGCCTGGAGTTTGGGGCTGGGCTGGGGGCCTGTTGGCTTCAGGGTACCCCCAAGCTCTGCCACCCTGGTTGTGCCCTCTCGGTGTGCAAGCTTTGTCACTGGCTCCTCCAACCTGAGCCCTCGCCTGTTCTCACTACAATGCCGCTCCGTATTTTTGACTTCTCCTGGTGGATCTTGTTCCATTTTCATTATCCTCTGTCCTTTCAGAAATGAACTGAAATCCAGAACAAGGAGGGTCAGTAGTAGAATCAAGGCTCCATTTGGAGAAGGAAATGATTCTTTTCCTTCGCCTTTGTCCCCAGGGTCTCTGGTGGTCCCAGGGAAGGGCCTGCTCACTGTTGGGGGGCTGGGTATGGGGCCTGGGGGCAGGTGGAGGGCCGCTGCTGTTTTCTCTCACTCATTTCCTAGGTCTTCTTATCTCCTCTCTGTGTGGCTCTGGTGACAGGGACGATCCGTAAGGCTCAGAACCTTCTGAAACAGTATTCCCAGCATGGTCTAGATGGGAAAAAGGGGGGCTCTAACCTCATTCCTCTGGAAGGTAATCACCCTGTGTTCCCCTCCTGTCCCTTCCTCCTCCACTGTGTGTCCACGCACTTGGCAGGGCAGAGCCTCCCCCAGGAGGGCCTCGGGAGAAACCCTGAGGGGAGCAGGGTGGGAATGGCAGGTCCCCAATGCCACTTGGGCTTCAGCAGGCGCAGGGACAGTTTCGCGGCCCTCGGCCTGGTCCTCTCTGGCTGATGGCAGCTCTGCCCTCCCTGGGGCTCCCTCCTCCCTCCCCTGTCTCTGTCCTTGTCTCCTGTGTGAACTCAGAGAAAGCTCTTTGTCTGGGGCAGCCTTTCACGCTCAGACCCGCAGTGGCAGCCCCAGCCGGCCGAGGCCTCCCCTCTTCAGAAAGGGGAGTGTGTGCAGCAGGGGACAGGCAAACTGGGGCTTTGCGCAAATACGGCGAGGTGGGGAACCCCCCTGGGGCCAAGCATCAGCTCTTCAGCCCCTCCTTGGTCCTTCTCCGCTTTCCCTGGGCCTCCAGACTTGGGGAAATGAGCAGCTAAGGACGGTCCTGGGTGCTCACTGAAGTCAGGCTTGAAATGGCTGTTCCCAAGGTGGCTTGAGGTAGAGGAGGGGCTCAGAGCCCTCTCTGATGCCCCCTTCCCCATCCCCATCTGACATCCCCCTCCTGGAGATGAAGGGCTTCTTCCCTATACCCCAAGGGGCGGCCTGCCTGGCCCCTGGATAAACACTGCTTGTGTTTATGCGGCCAACATCTCGCCAGGTCACGAGCATGATTTCCGAGTTAAGCACCTGTCCGAGGCCTTGAACGACAAGCACGGGCCACTGGCCGGTGAGTACTGCAGCCCAGCCTGAGGGCAGCTGCTGACACTGCCTTCGCAGCGGTCCCCGGATGGCCTGCTCCTGTCTGGCCCAGCCAGGCCCAGTCTGCTCTGAGGATGGGCCAGGCCTATGCGCCTCTCTCTCCACTCTCTTTTGGGCCTAGGTCTCCTTGCCTCTCTCCAGATGGGAGTGCGTGCCTGGCTCTCAGGCCTGGGCCAAGGGGAGAAGCCGCTGCTACTCAGAAAGCAGGCAGAGAGGGAAGGTGGCTCCCTTGAGGGCAGGGAGCCCTGACGTCTGCCTCCTGCAACAACTCAGAGCTCTGATCCCCTCGGAGCCCATCCCTTGGCACATAGGACCAGGCAGTTCTGCCACTGGTTTTGTCCACAAGCGCCCCCGCTGTGGCCTCCAGTAATAGGATCTGGCCTCCTCCTGGGGCAGCTGGCAACCCCTCCTCTCTGGGACTTACCAGCCTCTTCTCAGATTTTGACCCCATGCCAGCCAGCCTCAGAGGCTGCAGCCTACCACCCTCTTAGATGTTCCAGAAGCCCTGGCTGGGCTGGTCACTTCCTTCACAGGCCCCACATTTGCCCACATGGATGACCCCAGTGCCATCCTCCTTGAGGTGGCACAGCCACCTGCCCACCCTGGGCTGCCCTCTTTCAGGTACAACTCAGAATCCTCAGTCCTGGGGTCAAACTACCTTATCCAGGATGTTGATTCAGTGATCTTCCCTCCTTATCCTTCCGTCCGTCACCCTCCTGCCTCTGGTGTCTGATCCCACTGTCTGCGCAGAGCTGAGAATGAAGCCAGAACAAAGGCTGGGCTCAGCTCCTATTGTTCCCCTCGAACCTGGCGGGGCCTGCTGGTGCCCTTGCAGCTTTCTGCCAGAACAGTCAGCCTCTTCCCCGTCCGCTGCCGGTCTGGGGTGCAGTCCAGGAGCTGGGGGACCCACCCCTCCCCAGCCAGAAGTGTGGCTGGCCCCAGACCAGCCACTCAAGAGTTGTGTCTTCCCCAGGGAGAGATGACATGCTGGACGTGGAGACCGATGCCTACATTCACTGCGTCAGTGCCTTCGTCAAGCTGGCGCAGAGCGAGTACCAGCTGCTGGCAGACATCATCCCCGAGCACCACCAGAAGAAGACCTTCGACTCCCTGATACAGGTCCCGTGCCGCCCTGGGGCTCTGCAGCCAGCCCCAGCGAGAGCTGTCACCACAGACTCTTGCAGCCCTCAGCTCCAGCCACCACCACCGCCTTGTGCCCTGTGGACTGGTCCTGGGTGGACGCTCACCACCTCCCCATCGCCCCACTTCCTGCACACTGGTCCCCTATACCCTACAAGGATCCCCCACCAGCCCAGAGCCAGCTCCCACCACCCCACCCTTCCCTGAACTGTCTCCCTGTCCCCTCAGGATGCCCTGGATGGGCTGATGCTTGAAGGGGAGAACATTGTGTCCGCTGCCCGGAAGGCCATTGTGCGACACGACTTCTCCACGGTGCTCACCGTCTTCCCCATCCTGCGGCACCTCAAGCAGACCAAGCCTGAGTTTGACCAGGTGCTCCAGGTATGTGGACGAGGGGCCCTCGAAAACAGCCAGGAGGCATCCTGCTGCCTGGTGTGGCCGCCCTCATCCCTCCCTGGGAGAACCGCATTCTCCATCCCACACCTCTGCTCTGAGGATGCTTGGAGACAGCTTAGGAAGGGCCCTGGGCGAATGAGATGCTCACTGAGTGACTGGAGGAGAGCTTGGAACTCCCTTGTGCTTCCTCAGGGCACGGCCGCCAGCACCAAGAATAAGCTGCCTGGCCTCATCACCTCCATGGAGACCATTGGTGCCAAAGCGCTGGAGGACTTCGCGGACAACATCAAGGTCCCTGCCGTCCTCCCCTTTCTCCCTCCCTCCCGTCCCAGCACCCACAGTGACCTGGCCCTGGGGGACTCTCAGAGAGCAGACCTCCAAGAGGGTGCGTTGTCCCAGGGGAAGCCAGCTGCACCGCTGGCCTGTCAGCACCCATGTGCCTTCCTTTCCTTCCTGGGGCCTCCAAGCCCTCTGAGGTGGGAAGGGCCTCTCCCCCTTGGTCCAGCCTGGCTCAGCCTTTGTGCCTGAGAGGTGTCCTGGCACCCGTCTGCAAGGAGGTGGCACCGTGAGCAGGTGCACGGGGGGCGTGGGGTGGGCCGGGGGCTGCTTCAGGGAACCAGAGGCTGTTTTTCCACAGAATGATCCGGACAAGGAGTACAACATGCCAAAGGACGGCACCGTGCACGAGCTCACCAGCAATGTGGGTGCTGCCTGAGGACACCGGGAAGAGGGGAGGAAGGAGGACCCAGGCCCAGGGCTGGGCAGAGTACTGGTGGAAGGGACCCAGTCTGGCCCAGAGCTGCTCGCACCTTTGTGAGCGGTCCTGGGTGGCAGGATGGACAGTGACGTGCTTAGTGTCTCTAGCAGACAGGGCCCTTCCTGGTAGACTAGAGTGAAAATGAAGTTTCCAGCCGCGCTCTTCACTGGGTGGATCCCAGCCCTGGGCTGGCCATGGGCACTCAGAGGGGTCGCTGCGGGAGGCCGTCAGCCGGGCCTGCCACTTGCCCTTCTGCACCGTCTTCTTCCCACCCAGGCCATCCTCTTCCTGCAGCAGCTTTTGGACTTCCAGGAGACGGCAGGTGCCATGCTGGCCTCCCAAGGTACTGGCACTTCCCAGCTGGGCCCCCTGCCCCACTCCCCTTCTTGCCTGGAGACATGGGGTTAGAGGGCAGGTAGCAGTGAGGAGGCGTCTCCAGTCTGTGGAGGGGTTGAGATGTGCCCTGCAGAGGGTCCCTGGGGTTGAGCATCAGGAGAGCGAGGTTTGCCTGCACCTTTCAAGACCAGACACTGGACCTCCGGCCCCTCCCTCAGCCCCTTTGACCGTCGTCGCCCTGGAAGCAGTGTCCTCACTCTGGGAGCAGTGCTGGCTGGTTGGAAGGTGTCCTTTCTGCGCCTGCCCCCCTCCCGAATCCTTCTCTGTGTCTGCCTGCTCTCCTTATCAGGCTCGCTCAGCTGGCCTTCAGAGGGTAGCAAGTGTTTCAGGGCTAGCTGGGTGTCTTCCTGCTGGCCCTGCCCTGGGACTGGAGCTCAGGGTCGGCCTGTGAGCAAGAGCACCTTTCTGGTTCATTCCAAGTACTGAGGTCCCCGGGCCCTCTCCTTCTGTCCCATTTTGGGGGCAGGGAGCCCATGGGCAGCCTCCAGCCTGCAGTTTCCCAGCTCTGTACTTACAGAGCGCTCCCTGGTCCTCGGAGGGTCCTGCCTGCTGTGTGTTGCTGTCTGTTCTGGCTGTCATGGGGAGAGGTCTGCTTGACTCGGGTTGACGTGCCATTTCTAACCTGTTTTTTGCACTTTGCATCTTTCTCCCTCCTTTGTCTCTCCTTCCGTCCCCTCTGTGTGCACTGCCTTTCACTCCGTAGTTCTTGGGGACACATACAATATTCCTTTAGACCCCCGAGGTAAGCAGTGCGGTTCTGCAGCCCCCTTCTGTCCCTCTGAAGCTTGGTGGGTGAGGTTCCCTGGGGACTGACTCTCAGGACCTACTGGGGAGCCCGAGTCAGAGGGGACATGAGTTTTCTCAGGGTGCTCTCAACTCTCTCTGCTCCCTTCAGGGCCACTCTGTCTCTGAGCTTATCCGCAGCACCTGCCGGGGCCAGAGCCCTGAATACACGCCCCAGGCTCACCCGGCCTCCCTGCCTTGCTGTCCCTACTCGGCCTTCCACACTGCAGGCCGCAGCTTCCTCTATTCAGGAGGGTCTGGTAGAGGGGGATGTTTGAATGTAGGGAAGAAGGTGCAGAGACTGTGAGGAGCCCTTTCTAAGACTCTGCTGTTGGCAAAAAGAAAAAGGGGGCCTTGTAGAAACCACCCAGGGTGGGTGGGCGCAGGAGGGGACAGGGCGCTGGCATCTCACTCTTGTCCTGCCAGCTTTTCTGCTGACATGGACCAGCTCCTTAGCCATGCCGCCCCATCATAGAGGGCAGCTCTGGGTTCCAGAAAATCCAGGGCCGGTGCTTCCTGTGGCAGGGGCCGCCCTGTGGCTTAGCAGGTAGCTGGCTCTGCCCAAGGAAGCCCGGGGACCTCAGTGTCCCCTCAGACAGCTGCATGGCATGCGGGAAGGGCCGTTGAGGGTCTTGGCTGCTGCCACTGCAATAACAGGACTTCTCTCACAGAGACCAGCTCTTCGGCCACCAGCTACAGCTCCGAGTTCAGCAAGCGGCTGCTAAGCACCTATATCTGTGAGTGTTCTCCCGGGCAGACCAGCAGCCCTGCCGCCTGCATGCCCTGGCTTTCCCTTCCTTCTGTCTGTGCTCTCTGGCTATTCCCAGGGCCCTCTCCTAAGTGCCATCTGACCTTTGGAACCACAACCTGACCTCTAGTTCAGAGGCTGAGGGGAGCTGGGCTAAGGCCTCCTGAGGCGACGAGGAGCGATGGATAGGAGTGCGTTAGCAGGTCCCAGGATGGGGTCGTTTGGGTCAGACTGCCATGGTGGGTGTGGCCCCATTTTTCCCTGTGCAGGTAAAGTACTGGGCAACCTACAGTTGAACTTGCTGAGCAAGTCCAAGGTGTACGAGGACCCAGCTCTGAGCGCCATCTTCCTTCACAACAACTACAATTACATCCTCAAGTCCCTGGAGAAGTAAGTGGCCTGAGGGAGCGAGTCTGCGCCCCTCGGCTGTGCAGCGCGCCAGCCCCTGCCCCCTGGGCTCCTTCTCTTGTGGATGAGAGGGGAGGGGTGCTTCAGTCTCCTCCATCCCAGGACCCGGAAGGTGGGAGTGCTGCTGCTGTAGAGCTTGTAGAGTTTGGGGTGCAATGGGAGGCCCTCCCAGCATTGCTGCAGTCTTTGGGCGTGAGGAGCCAGTCCTGCCCCTTCTCCTCTGTCCCCTACCCCCACCCAGGTCTGAACTGATCCAGCTGGTGGCAGTGACACAGAAGACTGCCGAGCGCTCCTACCGGGAGCACATTGAGCAGCAGATCCAGACCTACCAGCGCAGGTGAGAGGCTGGGCCCGCCCTGCTCCTGCATAGGCCCCCAGCCGTCTTAGCCCTCACCCCGCCCCGTGCCACCACGCACTCTTCCTTCTCAGCACCTCAGGACACAGGGTCGGTCATGGGGAACTCCTGTCCTCTGGACCCTAATCCTCCACTTGGTTTCTAATCAAACTCACGGGCCAGAGAGAGAAGCCCCCCTCCTCCACCACTACCTGCTCCTAGGGGCCCACTGTCACCACTGTAGAGGGGAGTCTGCCAAGTGTCAAGGCTAAGAATGATTGAAGAGCTGACTGTCAGAGACGTGGGTAATGTTTACCCCAGGAGAAGAGCAAGGTCACGAGAGCACTTGAACTTGGCTGAGCCTTGGTCTGTGGGGATCCCTCTGCTTCTCTGGTCCTCTTTCTTCCTGGCCTTGTTTCTTCCCTTTGAATGTGTCTCCCTCTTCCTTCTCATTCTTCTGCCCTTCACTCCTTTCTTTCTCATGTTTCTCCATCTTAATTTGCCATGATATTGATGTAAAGTATAGTTGATGGTATTTGTTCAATTTATTGAACACTCAAGTGTTTCCTTACGTTTTCTCAGAAAGTGACCAGTTTAAAGATTTTCTATTCCCAGGAAGAAAATGTGTTGTTTTGCTTAGGTGTGACCCATATCCCTTCCTACCACCACCCACCAAGTAGATCCAGAGATTTAGCAAATGAAACAAGCCAGGCCACTGAGGTAGGCCCCCCCTGCCCTCACACTTCTCTTTCTGTCTGGCAGTTGGTTAAAGGTGACCGATTACATCGCAGAGAAGAATCTACCTGTGTTCCAGCCGGGAGTCAAGGTGGGCTCAAGGCCTGGGCTGGGAAGGGGTGTCTAGCGGATGGGATACTTTTTGTCGTGTCTCGGTGAAAAAGTGGACAAGCATCCCCCTGGGATCAGAGAGCAAAGGATGCATGCGTCCATCAGGACACAGGAGAGAGGCCCAGGCCAAGGGGGTCTGGGGAAGAGTGGGGGCAGGCCACTGGGCTCTAAAGTGAGCTTTCTTTGCCGTCTCTCCTGGCTTCCCAGCTCCGGGACAAGGAGCGGCAGATTATCAAGGAACGTTTTAAGGTGAGTCGGGGTCCTCTCCCCTCCACTGCTTGCTGCTACTGTTGAGGCAACACACATCCAAAATGTTTGTCTCTGGGTCCCTTCCTTTTTCACCTTTTTGGTGGCCAGGGCTTCAATGATGGCCTCGAAGAACTGTGCAAAATCCAGAAGGCCTGGGCTATTCCAGACACAGAGCAGAGGGACAGGATTCGCCAGGCCCAAAAGACCATTGTCAAGGAGACCTACGGGGCCTTTCTACAGAAGTGAGCCTTCCATTTCCCTCTCCCAGCCTGTGCTGCCCACAGCCCCAGTGGGCCTCTTCAAGCTCCTCTTCCTCAAGGGAAAAAGGAGAAGGGTGGGGGGTTTAGGCAGCAGATCCAGTGCCCTGGGCTTTGGGGCGGGACCAGACAGGGAATCACTCAGGGCCACCCCTTCCAAGAGACTGTCAGGAGTGCCTTAGGCTGAGGGTGGAGCTGGGGAGGGTGGCCCTCCGTCCCCTGACCACAGTGCCCCCTCAGGTTCGGCAGCGTACCCTTCACCAAGAACCCAGAGAAGTACATCAAGTATGGCGTGGAGCAGGTGGGCGACATGATCGATCGCCTTTTCGACACCTCTGCCTGAGCCTCCTGCTAGCCCTGTCTGATTCCACCAGACTGGCATGTCATTGGACAGATAAACCAGTGTTAACTTGTCTCTGGGCTGGGTGAGCTCGAAGTCCTTAGGGACAGAGACCTGTCTCCACCACCCCATCCAGGAGCTGTGTCCCTGAGCCCTCTAGTCCTGGTTTCCACTTTCTCCCCACAGCCCGTGTTCCCAGCCGAACCAGCACTCTCTGGGAAGCCTGGGGTCCCTTCACACCTTGGCTTTTATGACCCAGATGGCTTCTGAAACAGGAAAGGAGAGAAGGAAGACAGAGGCCTGTGCCCACTGCTGTCCCATGTGTACCAAGAGCAGCAGGGCAGAATGGCCCTACCTCCAGCCTAGGTCAGAGCGGAGGACAGAGAACTCCCCTACAGCCCAGAGATGTGGTAGGGCTCAGAGAAGCAGCTAGAGAAGCAGCTAGAGCACCTGGAGGAAAGGCAGTCAGCATTGACTCCCTCTCTTAAAACACATTCCCGCTCGCCCACAGGCCTGAGGTCTGGGACCTTTCCCTCCTAGGAGTTCCCTAGGTGGCTGGAGGAGGCAGACTCACTGGCCATTTTTCCCTAGAGTCCAGCACACTGCAGGAGGCGTTCGGAGGAGTTCCATCCCACCCTCTGCAGCCTTCCTCAAGCGCCTGTCTCTGGTCCCCAGCCTTAGTGCCTCCTGGCCCAGAGCCAAGCAGTCGTCGTTGCCAAAGGAGCAGTTAGGCTGCCTGCCTATGGGCTGGGAGACAGGGACAATGGGGAAAAGTTCAGGAGCAAAGTGAGAGTTGGAAGCAAAAAATAGGACCCCGCCTATTTAGGACGAGAATGAAGACTGACCCTTGAGGCACACTTGCACTGGAGATGGGTTTATTTCACACTCTGCTTGTGTGCTTACAGAGGGGGAGCTCAGCCTGGCTTCATCCAGAGACCCTGCCATGGCCCTCCCCCAGCCATGGGAAAGCAAACTTCATCCTCAGGTGTGCAGCCCAGGCCCTGCCCTGTTACGGTCTAGGCCGCCTGCCATGGGGTGCAGCCTCTCCAGGGGCTGGGCCAGACTTGCACGCTGCCCACATCCAGATTCCAGCGAAGATGAATTGGCTGCATAGCACCCCAACCACATACACGAGGAAGAAGATGCGGTCAGCAGTCTCAGGCCAGCTTCTCTGTGACCCCTTTACTCCTCTGGGGGACTCTGTGGGGAGAGATACAGGGAAAGGAGCTGTTCTTCAAGGTCCCCCCAACATGAGCAGAAGAGTGAACCACAGGGGTCATCAGCTTGTATCTCTCCCTTTCTTAGATTCTCAGCTGATGAAAATTTGGGTCTGGCCCATTTCAGGCCATCTTCAGTTAAAGAAACACCCTCTTAGGCTGTGCAAGGTGTGGGTTATCAGGGGATTGAGGTCACCTGGGACGTCAGGGAGGCTAAGCTTGCTCCCTGCCCCAGACCTGTTTCTTCTAAGGGAGGAGGACATGGTGGAGACCAGGGATAGGAGAGCCAGCAGGGTAGATGCAAGGAGCTTCTATGCACGCCTGAACCCCCCGCACCCTCACCCCAGCCCTAGGTATGCACCTAGGCCTCATTCCTTACCCCCCAGCCCCTGCCCACCTTCAGGATGAGGCCCTGGGTTGCCATGCTCTTGCTGTTCCCCTCTTGGGGCTGGGCTGGGGCTGCTTTTGGCCCCAAGGCTGCTCCGGGCCAGCAGCCCAGCCAGCAGCACAGTCTCCATGGTGCTGAGGAAGAGCAGCAGCAGCAGGATGGTGAAGTAGTAAACTGGGGGAGGCAGGGCACGGGGAGATGCTCAGGGGCCCGTCCCTCAGCAAGCTGAGCAGCTTTGGGTGACGGGGGAGAAACGGCAGGCTGGGTGAGGTAGCAGGGCTTACTGAGCAGTGGGTTGCAGGAGGAGGAGCTGGGCAGGGCCTGCACCAGGGAGGAGTGGAAGACGAGGTAGCCCAGCAGCAATGTCACCTTGTAGCCTATGCGCTCAATGGCCCGGAGGGGCAGCAGCCCCCCGCACACGTCAGCCAGCAGCAGCGCCTCTGCAGGCACCAAGAGAGCGATGATGGACTTGAGTGCCGTGTTCTTCAGGCTCATCTGGAAGGGGAAAAGCCAGGGCCTTCCAGTGGGAGGAAGGAGGTGGGCAGTGGGGGCATGGGGCTTGGCCTCTGGCCCTGCATCCTCACCCCCACCCACCTCCAGCAGGCCTCTGTTGGTCTCCTCCCGACTTGACTCACCTTCACCTGGAAGCAGGGCACCAGCTGCTGGGGTGGGACTTGGGTCTTCAGATCATAAACTACGTATTCCCTCTTGACACTCACAATCTCGTTCACCGCGTGGGTCTGGAACTCTAACTCCATCGCTGAGGGGTGGGAATGAGAACTATGAACTAGGAAGGAGAGATCCCAGCTGCCAAGTCTGGGGGTAGCAGACTGGAGCCCAGGGGTGATGGAGACTGTTGATGGCTTTTGGCAGGGACAGACTTGGAGACAAAACCAGTCCGTAGATGGGCTTCCCAAACCTTGTTTTGCAACATCCCAAATCGTCTCCAGTTAAAGGAAGGCCTTTATGAGATTCATAGATGAGCTTTCATTGTAAAAATAAATGTACTTTGCACCACTTCATGGTGGAGGGAGAACTGGTCACAGGTTCGCCAGTCTATCATCTCACACCTGAAGCAGGATCCCCAGGGCTACGGCTGTGGTCTCTCACGGAGGGAAGAGTAGGACTTCTTTGCCAAGTTAGATGTCACCCAATGGGTTTATACAGGGTGGCTGCACCTTCAGGTGGTTTCCAGGAGTGAGGCCACAGCATCCTGAGCCTCTGGCCTTGCTGCAAGGGGCTGAGCCACTGCGGTCAGGCCATGGCTGTGGAGGGCAGTTGCTCCGGGGAGGACAGAAGACTGATGTGCTCGGACCTCTAGGATTGCAGAACTGCTGCAAATCTTTGAGTCTGTCACCCTAGAGAGGAGCCCTGAGGCTACTGCTGAGTGCAGAGAGGGGCTGCCCCTCAAGTAGGGGGCGCAGTGGGAGAGCAGGTGCTGCCCACCTAAACCTGGGGTAGACTGCTCTGAACACAGACCTGGGCATTCCCTTTCCGTCTGCCTTCTCCCCTTCCCTCTGCCCTGCACCACAGACCTAGGAGTTCCCTTTCCCCACCTTCCTCCTCCCCTCCCCAACCCTGCAGCCCCTGCCCTGTCAGCACCTGTGTTGCTAAGAGCATAGAAACTGAGGCTGCAGTTGCTGTGGTCCCGGGGGAAGTGGAGGAGCTCAAAGTTGCAGTTGGTCTCCGTGGTGAGGGCCAGATTGAGCTTCACGTGGCCATCCTGGTCTACTCGGACCTGTGGGCTCTGGTCCCTCCAGTCCACCCAGAGCCTGTGGGGAAAGGTACCACAGCCAGAGCCCCAGCCCCTTGGACAGGGCCAGGGGAGACCCTGGCATCCCACCCCCAACCACAGAGGCAGTAGAGATGCACTGCTAGTCTGGCAGGGACTGCCAGGAGGGGCATATTCACCCAGCCTCTAGGTTGTAGATGGGGAGAAGGAGGGCTATGCACCGCAGATTCCTGGGGCAGGAACTGTTTCACTTACGCCTCCAGGATGGTGAGCCTTGGTGTCCAGAGAGAATCCCAGGGTAGCGTGACAGCGTGCCGCGGGTGTGCACTAGTGTTCCAGGCCAGGCGCGTGTCCAGCCAGGACTGGGGACACAAGGGCATCACTGAGGCTCCTGATCTCCACGTATCCATGCCCCCAAGCTCAGCATGTTGATGAAGGCTGGTACTTCTGAGCTGGACTCAGCTGGGCTTTCCCATCCCACCTCCCCAGGGATAGGAGCTCACCAGCTTAAGCAGCAGCATGGAGGACATTGTGTATCGCAGGATGTCCTGAGGGAAGGGCAGTGTGTCACCTCAGGGTGAGCGCTGTGTTGGCAGAACACGAACACGGCAGGAGACCCCAGCACTATCCAGGGCTGAGTCCTGTCTCCTGCCCAGCCCAGCACTTAGGGCCCTTGGCCTAGCGGCACTTACCACATTAAACACATTGGAGACAAACACCTGCACGTCCACGAGCAGGGGTGCACTCCCATTGTTTGGAATCTGGATGCTTTCCTGAGCCTTCTGGGGCAAGCTGACGTTGAAGAGGGATGGCCAGACTGAGCGATAAAGGTCAAGGTCACTCAGGTGCCCTAGGGCCCATCGCAAAGCTTATGACCTTGCCCTCCACCTACCGGCTGCTGTCTCTTGGAAGCCCTGCCCATGGACCAAGGGCCAGGTGATGCTGAACCCCAGGAAGGTGAGATGGAGCAGGGGCCACAGGTTCATCATCAACTGCACGGAGGGACTGGAAGGAGCAACAGTGCCTAAGCTACAACCTCTGTTCTAGTCACTTCTCCGGCAGCTGAGCAATTGGTCAGAGGCAGCTGCTCTGGGCAAGGACCCTAGAGCCGTGGACTTGGCAGCCGCTGCCCCAGTTCTGCAAACACCCAAAGATAAAGCCCAGGACCCAGCCCCGCCCACACTGCAGCTGCCTTGGTGTCCCTGTCCCGCTCCATTTCTACCACCTGGAACCCGTTGCGATGCTCAATGCCTGCCCAGGGGGACCTGGCAGGTGTAAGACCTCTACCTCTCCCCGATTTTGTCCTTCCAATCAGGGCCCACGGGTGTCCCCTGCATTTCAGTGGCTGACACCAACCTACCTAAGACCCAAACCCTTGGTGAGTGTTCTGTGCTCAATGATGTGAGATGGGGACAGCCTTGAGAGTCTCCCTGCTCTCCTTAAACACTGAAGTGATTTTGTGTAAAGAGCCTTGGCTCAAGAACCCTGGACATGGTGGCTCATGCCTGTAATCTCAGCACTTTGGGAGACCAAGGAGGGCAGATTGCTTGAGCCCAGGGGTTTGAGACCAGAGTAACATAGGGAGACTCTGTCTCTATCAAAAACACAAAAATTAGCTGGACATGGTGGCATGCACCTGTAGTCCCAACTACTCGGGAGGCTGAAGCTGGATCACTTGAGCCCAGGAAGTGGAGGTTGCAGTGAGCCAAGATCACAACACTGCACTTCAGTCTGAGCTACAGAGCCAGACTCTGCCTTCCCTCCCCCCACCACACACACACCAAAGAAAAAAAAAAGAACAAAAGAATTCTGGTAATCCCAGTAATCCCAGCACTTTGAAGGAGGCTGAGGTCAGGAGTTTGAGACCAGCCTGGCCAATATGGTAAAACCCTGTCTCTACTAAAAATACAGAAATTAGCTGTATTAGTATCCATGGTGGTAAGCCCAGCTACTTGGGAGACTGAGGCAGGAGAATCACTTGAACCTGGGAGGCAGAGGTCGCAGTGAGCCAAGATTGCACCATTGCACTCCAGCCTGGGCAACAAGAGCAAAACTCCATCTCAGAAAACAAACAACAACAACAACACAGAAACCAAAAAAAAGCCTCTGGGAAGGGAGTTCTATCTGGAGTGAAACAGCCCCTGGAGACTTGATCCTGGCCCAGCTGCAGCAAGGGAAGGAAAAGCTAAGGCCAAAAATGGACGGGGACTGACTGGGCTGTCCAGACTCAAAGGGGCCCTGGGAGCTGGAAGCAGGCGAGGACAGATCTGTTACACACCAGAGCACAAATGCGACTGGGAACACACATCTGTGTCTGTCATCGACCGACTTTATTGAACGCCTAAAACAGTCTGCCTGCCTCTGTCGCACGCTCCCCAGGCTCAGATTTTTATGCGGATTGTAACCCGGCTGCCTTAGGTGTGGTCAGCCCTCTTTCCTGGTAGCTCTGCAAAGGGTCCTGCACTCACCCCTAGGGAGCCCCTCTGTGAAGCCCCAGAGGCTTCCCACAGAGTCTCAAGACAATGAGAAACTCGAAACAGCGCTGTCGCTGCATGTGAAATGGTTTGTGCGTTTTATTAACAGGCAAAGCTCTCCCCACAGTCCCCCAACAATGACTCCAACTCTGTAACATCCAAGCGTGCCCGCTAACTGCTTTCAGGTCACATCAACTGTCAGGATGCTGTTGCCTGCCTTTGGGCCCCGCCAAGACGGGCCGGGACCAGGCTCGAGGGTGCACGGCTGGGAAGCGCCAGGGCAGGGATGAAGGACGTCTGCCGCCTCGCTCACGTGCGACAGGTCGGTGGACTCGCGCTCCAGCACGCTGCCACTGTGGGTGCCCGGCGCGGCAGCGCACACGCGGCCCGAGGCTCGGCGTGGGGCACGGCCCAGCAGGCCCGCGCAGATCTTGCGGAAGCCTTTGCGGAAGTGTTTGGAGACCAGTGCGTAAACGATGGGGTTCACGCAGGAGTTGGCGTAGGAGACCAGGTGCGAGAGGATGCGAAGCGCGTAAGTGGCGCGCGTGAGCGGGAAATGGCCGAACCACACGCAGAGGATGAGCGCGTGGTGGGGCATCCAGCAGAGGCAAAAGAGCGCGGCCACGATAAGGATCATGCGTGTCACCTTGCGCTTGGCGCGCCGGGCACCCGAGCCCGCGGCCACCGGGTCGACGGCGCGCCAGAGGTAGCGCAGGGTGCGCGCGTAGGTCAGGCCGAGAACCAGCACCGGAAGCAGGTAGCTGAAGACGAAGGTGCAGAGGTCCATGGCGCGGCGGCGAGGGGCGCTCCACGCGGGATGGCACACGGTCAGGTTGGCCAGCTGCGACTGGCGGTAGTAACTCAGGTAGGGCCCAGAGAAGAGCAGCGACAGCCCCCAGATGAGCGCGATCGCTGCCAGCGCGTTTCGAGGCGTGCGCAGTTCGCGGGAGTGCAGCGGGTAGCGGATGGCCAGATACCTGCGGTCAAGCCGGGAAGGGAGACGTCGGCTGAGCGCTGGCAGGTCGCGACCCCGGCACCTCGGGCCCCACGGTCACTCTCGAGGAAGGTCCTTAACGCATGGTTACACCGCACACACCGGAGGTGGGGGTGAGGGTGTAGGTGGGGGCGTCCCAGCGCGTCCCAGACACTGAGCGGAGCCTGGAAATGCAGCGGGCCCGGCAGCGGGAAAGGTGCGCCTCCAAGCCATTCTCCCGCTGCCTCCGGGGCCTGCAACCACGGACGGACTCCACTGAGAGGGCATCCCAAAGTCACCGAAGACTAAAGGTTGGAGAACCGGCTATGGGCTCTGGGAGGCTGTGACTACCCACTAGTGACGGTGCCGCGGGAGGGAGTGGGGAGGCGCCTGAGGCTATAGCAGACAGCCTGGAGAAGACATGTTGGGCAAGGGACAGTCAGTTTCTCATGGGATTCCTGAGAGAATCCAAGCTTTGTGGATCCCACCAGCGCGCTGGGAACCAACGCACTTCCCGCTCAGTGGCTACAGGAGGTGTGGGGCGAGTCTGGCCTCACCTCCGTTTTTCTGGAGAAGGGAGAGGGGAAGATACGCAGATTTCCTCCCCAGGAACCATCCTAGTGTCATTTCAAGCTTCACCTGAGTCCCGCGCTCTCCCGACTGTGCCTCTCTCGCTCTCCTCTGGCTGGAGAACCCCAGGGCACGCTCCTCTCCCCACCCCTGACTTGTTTTTGGTTTTGTTTTGTTTTGTTTGGAGGCGAGGGGCAGAGTGGCTGGGACTGAGCTGGGGACCTTTAGGCGCGCTTGCTCGGACTTCGGCGGGGGTCCTCGCAAAGGACCCAAGATCCACAGCCTGGACCTGAGCCGACCACACCAACCAACCAAACTGTGGCTTGCAGGCGAGTGCAGTGGGGAGTGCAGTGGAGGTGACTGAAGTTGGCTGCAGGAGACAGTCACTTTATGCACCAGATCCCTGGCTGGCGACTCTGAGCGAGTTACTTAGGAACTCAACTCTTCTGTACATTGGGCACTTTGTCCTATCCCACCCTCACGGGGGCATTAAGCTCAAGCTAGACAAACGCGCACAAACGCGTCGTACCGGGAAATGCTGCGCGTTGTCAGGCGAGGGCGGCGCTGGAGAGCCACATTCTCCAGGCTTCCAGGCCCCAGGACGAACCTAACCGAGGGGACACCACGGTCCCCCATTCTATTTCCTCTTTCTCCTCCTCCGCGCCCGCTTGTCTTCCACTGCCTTCTTAAAGTCCTCTCCCACTCTGCGCATCCCTTCTTGATCCCCCGGTCCCGCCTCCCGCTCCATCCCCCGAGTGGATGCCCATCTCCCAGGGAGGCCAGGGCGCTGGCTCACCTGTCCAGCGAGACGGCGGCCAGCGTGAAGCTGCTGGCGTGCATGGTGAGGAAGATGAGGAAGTGCACAGCCTTGCACAGCAGCGAGCCGAACACCCAGCCGTCCAGCGTGTAGATGGTGGCCTGGAAGGGCACGCAGCACAGGATGAAACACAGGTCGGCCACGCCCAGGTTGAGAATGAACAGGTTGGTGGTGCTGACCGCCTGGCCGCCGCGCAGCAGCACCGCCAGCACCAGCGTGTTGCCCACGGTGCCCACGAGGAAGATGAGCGCGAAGAGCAGGGGCACGATGACTGCCTCGGGGTGCCAGCCGCCCCCGCCGCCCACCTGGCTCGCGTTCCCGGCTCCTGGGCAGCCCGAGACGTTCATGGTGCCGTCGACCCCGAGGCTGCCTGGGCTCCTGCAGCCGTCTGGGTCTCCGTGAGCCGGAAGGTCCTGGGGCTGCGGCCACTGCAACTCCTAGTGCGACTCTGGCAGGCTGAAGGCGGAGGGAGCCTCGCTGCATCTAGGGCGAGGATGAGGGTGCGCTGGGGTCAGGAGGAGGAGCAAGAGACCGGAGCGTGAGGTTGTCCCCAGCAGCGGCCGGCGGCGCTGGGGGAAGGGCTGCCAAGTGGTCCTGACGCGCATTCCACGGCGCAGGCGGAGAGTGGCGCTTGTGCCTGCTCCCGAGCTCCAGCCCCCGGATTCGGGGGTTCTGGGCTGACCAGGCGGACTGACTTCCCCAGCAGACGCCGGAGCGGTGGAGCGGTCGACCCCGGACCGTGCGTGTGCACCGCGCCACAGGGACCACCAGCCTTGGACCACGCGCGCCTCGGCGCTTCGCTGCAGCCTGGCAGGCGTGCGGGACTTCCCTGGACCGTCGAGGTGCGCGGGTGCCCTCAAAAGAGGACCCCTGGGAGATTAGGGGAGGAGACACGGGGCGGAGGCGGATGAGGGGTCCTGGAGTATGGCGCTCTCGCCCAGGCTGGAGTGCATCTGAGCGATCTTGGCTGACTGCAACTTCCCTCTCCCCGGTTCAAACTGTTCTCCTGCCTCGGCCTCCTGAGTAGATGGGACTACAGGCCCACCAAGCCTGGCTAGTTTTTTCGTATTTGTATTTGTATTTTTTGAGACAGAGTCTCACTCTGTCGCCCAGGCTGGAATGCAGTGGCACGATATCGGCTCACTGCAACCTCCGCCCGCCCCGCTTCCCCCACCCCGGGTTCAAGCGGATCCTCCTGCCTCAGCCTCCCGAGTAGCTGGGATTACAGGCGCCCGCCACCACGCCTGGCTAATTTTTGTATTTTTAGTAGAGACGGGGTTTCACCATGTTGTCCAGGCTGGGCTCAAACTCCTGACCTCAAGTGATCCGCCCGCTTTGGCCTCCCAAAGTGCTGGGATTACAGGTGTGAGCCACTGCGCCGGTCCACCTTTTTCCCTTCTCTTACCCATTGAACGTTTTCCCTCCAATTCAATCCAATATATTGAGCATGTATTGTGTCAGGCTCTGTCTTTGGCGCCGTCCCTCAGTTTCCTCAGCTGTAACAAGGAAATGGTAACACTTCCTTCTCAGAGGGATCTGCTGAGAAACGAATGAGATGTATGGCAGAGGCCTGAACCCAGTGAGTTAAATCTGAATACATCAGATCTCAGATCCTTCTTTTTCTCCTGACTTTATTCCATATACCTTGAGGAAATTCAAAACAGTAGAGTTCCACACACAAGCAGCATTTCCCTGGATGGTGTTTAGGTTGCAATAAAATGTAAACATTTGTTTCTGCAACAAGCATTTGGGACAACGAATCATTACTATTTAAGTAGAACTTAAGCCTCCCAGTTCACTGGGTCTGAAAATCACCACCTTCTGTCTCTGCAACTTCATAGCTGCCTCACCTTCCCCTGTTCTGGTCCCTGGGGCCCAGTGTCAAGAATATTATTTTTCCTCTTTTTTTCCCCCAAGGAAAAAGTCTCTCAGAAGCCCAACTACCTCCTCCTCTTGGTAAGGAAACCTTATTCACACTCCTGCCCTGCCTGCCTACTCATTGAACAGGAAGAAGATAACAGTTTGTGTTTATGAGATGCTCACCATTTATTTATTCAACAAATACTTATTAAGCAGCTGCTCCTTTCCAGGCAGTTATGTGTCCTTAGGATATACTATACCAGTGAGCTCTACGAAGATCAAGGTCCTCCGGGAACTTTCTAGCAACAGAGACATACAGTAAACATAACGTATTAAGTATTGCAAGTTGATAAGTGCTTGCGGGAAAACTAGTTTAGAGTAAGGGGATTTGGGAGCACCATGATGGTGGTGATGGTACAATTTAAAGTAGAGTGGGCCGGGCGCGGTGGCTCAACCCTGTAATCCCAGCACTTTGGGAGGCCGAGGCGGGTGGATCACGAGGTCAGGAGATCGAGACCATCCTGGCTAACATGGTGAAACCCCGTCTCTACTAAAAATACAAAAAACT